>NC_041393.1:544438688-544490738 GCF_002162155.2 Triticum dicoccoides | reverse complement strand
GTTGCTGCTGCTGCTGTTGTTGCTGCTGCTGCTGTTGCTGTTGTTGTTGTTGTTGTTGTTGTTGTTGTTGTTGTTGTTGTTGTTGTTGTTGTTGTTGTTGTTGTTGTTGTTGTTGTTGTTGTTGTTGTTGTTGTTGTTGTTGTTGTTGTTGTTGTTGTTGTTGTTGTTGCAATGGTGCAGCAGATGCGAGTGGTGGTTGTGGTAGACGCGCAAGTACTTCATCGAACTTGGCGTCCAACGTGGTGTCAATTGTCTTCTCAATATGACCAATCCTCTCTAGTGCCTTTCCAAAGCTGGCCATCATGTCTTCCACCTGTTAACCCAACATTTGCTGAAATTTATCATGGAGCTTGTTCTTTGTCATCTTCTCCCAGTCAATCTCATTGGCTTGTGGTCCTGCCATGGTTAGCAGCAATAGAAACACACAAAATATGATCCTACAGACTACTAGAAAGTGGTGGCGGTGGTGGTGTGTAACAAAACCGTCAAGCAAATGTCAAATCCTTACAAGTTCTTACCCAACAGCAGGTGGTGATCGGCAACCGGTGTAATCGAAACTCCCAAAGGTTGGAAAAAGCGATTGCCAGGTGGTGTCAAACGCATGGCGTAGATGAATGTAGTGTTGGGAAGGCTTATGATATGGTAGCAAAAATGTCAGCAATAATCAATTCAGAGATTCAAAGTTGAATACACGCTCAACGACGGTATTGTGTTGGTCCTAGGCTAGACTGTGCGAGAGAAGCGAGCCTAGAACACTAACAAAATCACATCGTGACACGTAAACAAGGGAAAAGCATACTCTGGATTTTTTCGTGCCGTTATTTTATTTTATTTTTTGCATTTTTTTGCCGAAAATCACTATAATGGAGAGTGTCTCAAAACTCTTCCCAAGTCAAAATAACAGGATAGGCACAAATCTTTTTGACTATTTTTTTGGAAATCAGGGCAGCGACAACCAAAAAGTGCGATAAAAATCACTATGATGGCACGTGTCTCAAAACACTTAGAAAAGCCTAAAAACAGGATAGGGAAAAAATATTTTCGCCTCCTGAAATCTTCGCCTGCCAAAATTACCTAAAAATATTAGTCCAGATTTTATGCAAAGGCTTAGATTGGTTCGGATATGAGGAACTAACCCTAATTTTTTTTGGCTTTTTCGTGGACTATAGGTATGAAGAACAGACTCGATCTAAACTATGAAAAATTGGAAAATCTCATCGAGCAACCTGAAAATCTAATACCACTTGATAGAGGAAAAGGTGTCCCGTCTTCTCATGAGACGGTGGCTATTGTTTATGGTAGAGTAGACTTTGACAATCCAACTACGAACTTGCGAGGACGTCGCGCCTTAGCAACCGCTAAACCGACTGCGAGAGGTCATCGACCACACCGGAGCATGATCAACCTGACCATGAGGGTCTATTTCCTGCAAGCAAACGAAGAACAAGCAAGAATCTGAGATTGCAATTTGGATATTGCGAATAAGATGAAAGCTTTTTTGATCAAGGTGGGGTTCTGTGACATCTTGGTTTGGTCTTTGAATACAAGTGAAATACACGAAGTTGCAGCTATGGCGAACTTTAATCTAAACAAAACCCCAAAGTCTAAATGATGCCCTAAGGGCAGTATATATGGAGGAGTAGGGGGGAATTTTGTGGCCCCTTGTAGGAGGGGTCCGAAACCAACCCTAATTTTGTTTCCCCACACATACAGACTCTAAAAACAGTCTATACTTAAGTATTTCAAAATTACAAGGGCCTGGCCCAAAAATAAGGTGGTGCAACACCAAAAATAAGCTATGGACGAAAGTTATGAAGGGGCATCTTGTATATCTCGTCCATGTCCTTTTAGGTCATCACGGAGTTCTGGATCCCTTCGCGCGCGCCTTCATCTCAATGTTTGATCCTGCTCCAGTGTACACCCTCTTGTTCATGCTAGGCCCTTCATTAGTAATCAACACAAATGTATCCAATTTAGGCAGCATCCTATTCTCATGAACATTAGAATTATCACCAAGAAACGAAAGTACCTGGTAATTCAATTGGTGTGCGCGGGCTCTAGTAATTGGTCTAGTATGTATAGGAGCAGGGGCTGTGGGTGTAACAATGGTATTGATGTCCTCGTCGTCATCACGGTGACCATGGTCACCATGGCGCAGGCGTCAACAACAACCGCACCTCCCTCATCAATGCGTAGATGGGCAACCAATCTGTTGCCTCCTATTTCACCTCCATGCGCGGTTGATAACCCACAAGTATATGTGATCACAACTGTTGGGGATATAACTATCAGGTATGACCCGCCCAGGAGGGGCCGGGTTATACCTGTGGCGATTCTTAAGGTGAAGGCCACGAGGATATTGAAGGTGGTGGTTAATAGCCAAGGGCCCAAGGCCCAAGGGCGACTTAAGGCCCGTAGGAGTAAACCGCCATATATGTAAGACTTGTATTGTAAGGCATGTAAAGATAGTCACCAAGCCAGACACGTTGTCTATGAGCCGGTCGGGACTCCTGAGCCGCTGGGCGTCAACCTATGTATATAAAGGGACGACCCAGTGGCAGTTCAGGGTAAGAAACAACAGATCAAAAGCTAGGTCAAGCGGATTCGCTCCTTGGTAATCGAGACATAAGCAATACCACCTCAAACTGGATTAGGCCTTTACCTTCACTGCAAGGGGCCGAACTAGTATAAACTCTTGTGTCCTTTGTCCCGTTTAACCCCTTAAGCTAACCTAGAGGCGATGGCTCCACGACTAAGTCCTCCCACGAGGACATCTGCCGTGACTATTCTACGACAGTTGGCGCCCACCGTGGGGCCAGCGCATGGTGGTTTCGAGTTCTTGAAGGGTAGCTTCAAAGGGATCAAGGGATACAATGTGGGCCGGATGACCAAGAGTCACCATGGCAAGCTCTACATCAATGATGCAGGCTGGGGGCCCGATGCCGGCTCAATTGAGTACGGGTACCGGGTTCCCTTCGGCGGAATCCGTGTCTTCATCTGAAAGCACAAGTGCTCCTTGGGTGATTTTGGTAATTTATGTCAACATATGTCTTGTTGGACTAATACTTTCATCTAGTATGTTTCAGATAATTCAACAGTGGAGTGGCATGGACAAGAGGATGTGGAACCCCTTCTAGATGATAAGGATAAAGGATTGGCTCAAGCTTCAAAATTCAAGACTCTACATTTACTTTTAGTGATCCAAGATCACATTGAGTCTATAGGAAAGCAAATACTATTAAAAGGGGAAGAGATGTTGCTTAATGGATTGCTTGCTCTCATGATGCTTAATGATATGCTCCAAAGCCCTCAACCAGTTTCTCACATCCACATATGTCCCAAACCAAAAGTCAAACTCGGCCACCACCAATTTGATCCATCCGGCACCACCGAGTTCATTTGACATAGCCACTGCCAGAAACCCTAGTCTTTTCGGTCTCACCAATAGGGATCTCGGTCTCACCGAGATGGGATTGCAAACTCTCTGTTTCCCTTCTTGACATTTCGGTCTAACCGAGATGAACCGACCGGTCACACCGAGTTTGCAATGTAAACTCTCTGGTTCCCTTTTGTAACATTTCGGTCCCACCGAGATGAGTGAATCGGTCCCACCGATTTTGCCTGACCAACTCTCTGGTTAGCTTATTACCAAAGTCGGTCCCACCGAGTTTGTGTAATCGGTTAAACCGAGATTACGTTATGCCCTAACCCTAATGATATCAGCCCCACCGAGTTGACATGTCGTACCACCGAAATTCCTAACGGTCACATAATGTACTGAATCGGTTCGACCGAGTTTTATGATTCGGTCCCACTGAGTTTGGTATATTGTGTGTAACCGTTAGATTTTGTGTGGAGGCTATAAATACCCCTCCACCCTCTCCTCATTCATGAGGTAAGTCATCAGAACGTGCCTACTCTTCCACTACTCATTTTCTGAGAGAGAACCACCTACTCATGTGTTGAGACCAAGATATTCCAATCCAACCATATGAATCTTGATCTCTAGCCTTCCCCAAGTTGCTTTCCACTCAAATCATCTTTCCACCAAATCCAATCCTATGAAAGAGAGTTGAGTGTTGGGGAGACTATCATTTGAAGCACAAGAGCAAGGAGTTCATCATCAACACACCATCTATTACCTTTTGGAGAGTGGTGTCTCCTAGATTGGTTAGGTGTCACTTGGGAGCCTCCGACAAGATTGTGGAGTTGAACCAAGGAGTTTGTAAGGGCAAGGGGATTGCCTACTTCGTGAAGATCTACCCTAGTGAGGCAAGTCTTTTGTGGGCGATGGCCATGGTGGGATAGACAAGGTTGCTTCTCCGTGGACCGTTCATGGGTGGAGCCCTCCCTGGACTCGCGTAGCCGTTACCCTCCGTGGGTTGAAGTCTCCATCAACGTGGATGTACGATAGCACCACCTATCGGAACCACGACAAAAACATCAGTGTCTCCAATTGTGTTAGCTCTCTCCAATCCCATCCCTTTACTTTCTTGCAAGTTGCATGCTTTATTTTCCGCTGCTCATATACTCTTTGCATGCTTGCTTGATGTGTATTGTGTATGCTTGAAATTGTGCCAATCTATCACCTCAACTTGAAAAACTAAAAAACTGCCAACTTTATTTGTTGAGGGTCTAATCACCCCCCTCTAGACACCTCTTCTCGATCCTTTCAATTGGTATCAGAGCTTTGGTCTCCATTGCTTTGGTTTAATCATCATTGGAGGAAGATGGATGAGTCTACATTGGGGAGTCTTAGACATAGAGTGCCTATACTTGATGGAGAGTATTTTCATGACTGGAAAAATGGGATGCTTGTGATTTTCAATGAATAACATTTGAAGAAGTACATTACTAGCCCTTGTGCACCTCATGTTGATCCTATGCATCCTACCCTTGATGAGTCCATTGACATGATTCACAATCTTAGAACTGTTAATCTTATCACTAGAGGTTTGCCTAGAAACTTGATTGGTTGCTTGCTTACTCCTGATTGTGCCTACACTATATGGAGATTTCTTGAGGAAATATTTCCAAACTATTCCTTGCAAAACTTAGATGAAATCCTTCATAAGTCTATTGCTTTGAATAAGATGAATTCCAATGATCCTAAGTTTGGCGATTGCCTATTTGAACTCATGAATCTCATGCATGCCAAAGGGGATGTAGGAATCATTAGCAATATTATTTCTGAAGCTATTAGAATTCATAAAGATGAACATTGTCAAAATCATATATCTAATGAATCACTCTCTCTAGGAAATGATCACTTGCAAGATGATGTTGAACATGGATACTATGATGAGGATGATGATAGTGACTATGATCTTGATGATGCAATGAGACACTTTGGTCTTATGGCAAATCTTCGCAGCTACATGGCTGGAGGAAAGGAATGGGTCGTTGATAGTGGATGTACCGATCACATGACCGGAGACAAGGAAATGTTTCGTGAGCTTGCTGGAAACAACAGCCCTTGAAAGTATGTCACTTTTGGTGATAACTCAAACGGTAAGGTGGTTGGCCTCGGTAAGGTGGCCATCTCCCATGATAGCTCCATACAAAATGTCGTGCTTGTTGAATCTCTTGGCTATAATTTACTTTCGGTATCTAGGCTTGCTGATTTTTGTTTCAGTGTCCGATTTACCAAAGTAGACTGCCAAGTGTTTCGTAGAGATAATCATGAAATGGTCTTTACCGGTATACATAGAGGTGATATATACATTGTTGATTTCACTAAAAAGGCTCAACCTAGAACTTGCTTAATTGCTAAATCTTCTAAAGTCTAGTTGTGGCATAGAAGGTTAGGTCGTGTGGGCATGCGAAACCTTGACAAGCTTATTAAAGGTGATCATATCCTTGGTGTTAAAGATGTCATATTTGACAAGGATAGACTTTGCAGTGCTTGTTAAGCAGGTAAACAGGTTGGAGGAAGCCACCCCATTAAAAACATCATGACCACGAGGAGACTGCTCGAGCTACTTCGCATGGATCTTTTCGGTCCCAATGCTTACAAAAATCTCGGTGGAAAATCATTTGGTCTAGTTATAGTTGATGATTTTTCAAGATTTACGTGGGTGTTCTTTCTTGATGATAAATCGCAGGTCCAAAAGATCTTCAAAAACTTCGCTAGGAAGGCCCAAAATCAATTTGATGTGAAGATCAAGAAGGTTCGCAGCGACAACGGAACGGAGTTCAAGAACGTCAATGTGGACACCCTTCTTGACAAAGAAGGGATCTCACTTGAGTTGTCGGCTACGTACACACCTCAACAAAATGGAGTTGTTGAGAGGAAGAACCGGACGCTCATCGAAATTGCAAGAATGATGCTTGATGAGTACAAGACGCCAAAGCACTTTTGGGCGGAAGCGGTTGAGATAGCTTGTCATGCAACAAATCGCTTGTATCTCCACAAGCTACTTGTCAAGACGGCATACGGGCTTCTAACCGATAACAAACGCCAAGTTGGATACTTTCGAGTATTCGGCTCAAAGTGCTACATTCTTGATAAACATCGTCGGTCTAAATTTGCTCCTTAATCTCATGAGGGTTTCCTACTTGGTTATGGCTCAAACTCTCACACTTATTGTGTTTATAACAATTTCACCCGAAATGTTGAAGAGACGGTAGACGTGAAGTTTGATGAATCTAACGGCTCGCAAGTAGAGCAATTGCCAATTGATGTAGGAGATAAATACCCTTTGGAAGCAATCCAAGAATTGTCTATTGGGAAGGTCCGTCCAACAGAGGTGAAGGAGAGTACATCTTCCATTCAAGTGGAAGCTTCTACCTCACGCCAAGGTGAACCAAGAGTTGATATGGAAGCATCCACAAGTGGGACACACCAAGATGAAGAAAACGAGGAAGTACACCAAAATGAACCTCATCAACCTCCTTCTCCACCACGACAAGAGAAAGACAACATCAACAATGAAGAATGCCAAGAAGAGGAACGAGATGATGTAGATGATGTTCCACCCCGATCAAAACAAAATCTCTCATGAGTTCCAGCAAGAGTTGCCAGAGGTCATCCCATCGAGCACATCTACAATGATATCCAAACCGGGAGAATCACCCGCTCTAAAACTCGTTTGGCTAATTTTTGTGAACATTATTCATTCATCTCTAGCATTGAACTCTTGAAGGTTGAAGAAGCATTGGAAGATCCGGATTGGATAAATACCATGCTTGAAGAGCTACACAACTTTGAGAGAAACCAAGTGTGGACGTTGGTCGAGAAGCCCGACAACAACCACAACATCATTGGTACCAAATGGGTGTTTCGCAACAAGCAAGATGAAGATGGACAAGTTGTTCGCAACAAAGCACGTCTCGTTGGCCAAGGCTACACTCAAGTCAAAGGTATGTACTATGGTGAGACATATGCCCCCGTTGCTAGACTTGAGTCCATTCGCATATTGCTCGCCTATGCTAATCACCATGATATCACTTTGTACCAAATGGACATTAAAAGTGCCTTTTTAAATGGAGAAATTGAGGAGGAATTTTATGTTAAACAACCTCCCAGCTTTGTTAATCCTAAGAAACCCAATCATGTTTACAAACTTCACAAATCTCTTTATGGTCTTAAACAAGCTCCTAGAGCGTGGTATAAATGCTTGACCAAGTTCCTCATTGAAAAAGGCTTTGATATAGGAAAGATTGATTCTACTATTTTCACTAAAAGGGTTAATGGAGAATTATTTGTATGTCAAATTTATGTTGATGATATTATATTTGGATCAACTAACCCTCATTTTAGTGAGAAGTTTGGGAAGCTTATGTCGGAGTAGTTTGAGATGTCTATGATGAGTGAACTCAAGTTCTTTTTGGGTTTGCAAATCAAGCAAACTAATAAAGGAACCTTTGTTTCTCAAAAAAAGTATACCAAGGACTTATTCAAGAAGTTCAATATGCAAGAATGCAAAGGTATGAGTACACCCATGCCTACTAGTGGACATCTTAGACTTGACTAAGGACGGTGAACCCGTTGATCAAAAAGTTTATCGCTCTATGATTGCTTCATTGTTATATCTATGTGCCTCTCGTCCCGATATCATGCTAAGTGTGTGCATGTGTGCACGATATCAAGTAGCCCCCAAAGAATGTTATCTTAAGGCTGTGAAAAGGATAGTGAAATACTTAATACATGCACCAAATTTTGGCATTTGGTATCCAAAGAGGGCCTCTTTTAATCTTGTTGGCTACTCTGACTCGGACTATGTTGGTGACAAGGTTGATAGAAAGTCCACTTCGGGTACTTGTCAATTTCTTGGTAGATCTCTTGTGTCTTGGTCCTCCAAGACACAAAACTTGGTATCCTTATCCACCGCCGAAGCGGAATACATTGCCGCTAGTTCATGTTGTGCTCAGTTACTTTGGATGACCCAAACTCTTAAAGATTATGGGATATATGTGAAACATGTTCCGTTGCTTTGTGACAATGAAAGTGCTATTAAGATTGCTCATAATCCCGTGCAACATTCTCAAACTAAGCATATTGAAGTTCGTCATCATTTCATTCGAGATCATGTTGCTAAAGGAGATATCAACCTTAAGCATGTTCGTACCGACAAGCAATTGACGGATATTTTCACAAAACCACTTGATGAGAAAGTGTTTTGCAGGTTGAGAGGTGAATTGAAAATCATTGATGCTTCAAACTTGGAGTAGGAACTTCATTTGGATGCATGCTAGGGATGAGCATATGACTAATCCTTGATGTTTCTCTTAAATTGATAATCATATGTCTTGGATATATTTGCACCCTTGCATGTTATCTAACCCTTGTAGGTACTTGGTGGAATCTAAATCTATGAGATTGCAACTCACCCACATCTTAAGCAATCTCTACATCATCAAGACTCTACAATCCGGTGGTTGAAGACAAGGAAGCATGAAACTCTTTAAACATATCCTTTTGAAAATTTCTATATATCAAAATTCTTTTGGTATCATATTTCATGATTGTCATTTTGGATGCACAAGTGCTATTCCTTACAAGACTAACTCATGTAGGTAGATGAACTCAAAATTCCAAGTGGAGCTCCCAACTCTTGATGAGCTACATCAACCTTGAGCATCCCACACAAGTTCAACTACATGACCAAGATCATCACCACCACCCAAGGTATGTTATTCCATCTTAGAGAAGGTTTACCCCAAGACATGGGTCAAAGCAACTCCACAAGATGTGAATACATCAAAATGCTTAAACGAAAAATGGCAACCCCATTTTGAGCTTAAACAATGAGTATGACCTATGATCAAGTGTTTCACTTGACTCCTATGTCAATATACTCTAACATAGGTGACTTTGTCACCAACCATTTCTAGATGAAGTTCTCTGGTGTTTCTCCGTGGTCTTACATTTGTCTTAGGCATATTTGCTTCCCCTTTCAAAAAAAACTTCATCTAGATTTTCTTTCTTTTCTCTGTTATTTATGCATTTTCCCTGCATCTAAATCATTGCAAATCATTCAATTAATTCCCTGCAAATCTTTGTGAGATTTTATTTGCATAGTGAGCTGAGATGATGAGTGTTTTCTCAGTAATGAACTCGGACACACCGATCTTTCTCTTTCGGTCAAACTGAATCTTTTAGGTGCAACCAAAGAATACAACTCGGTGTAGCCGATTTCAGTGCTGAGAACACAACTTGTCATTTACTTCCTACACATTTTGTTCCAGCTCCACTCGATGATTCTTATCCTCTACCAGCACCTTACTTTTCCTTGTTACTTTGCTATGTGACTCAAGGACCAAATCTTTTGAATCACACTCCAAGAGACCCTTCTTGGAAATTGATGTCAAAGGGGGAGAGAGAGAGCTCACATCAAAGCTTCATCATATCAAAAAGGGAAAGAGAGATGAATAATCACATCAGAGAGACCCCAGATGCTTGGTATTCAAAGAGGAGATAAGTCACATGTCATTTAGAGGGGAAAGACATGTTCATGCTGTTTGTGTGTTTGCTTTGCTCTGATTTTCTTTCCTTATCTTCTCCCAGTATCCCATGTAAGATTCAGGGGGAGCAGGACATCTAAAGGAAGAAAATCTTTGAATTAATTGCATATCTTTACCTTTGGGGACATGTCTACACTCAAATAGAGTACCTAGTACCCACTCTCTACATGTCATCCCAATCTTGGTACTCTTGTGGTTTGCTGCTTGCTTTGTTTAGTAGATGTTTCTGTGTTGTCTAACCTTTTGTTTACTCAGGTTCATCTCTTCCAAATCTAGCTCAAGACCACAAGGTAAGTATATGCATCACATTCATGTGCATGAGGATCTCTTGCTGATGTACATATTGTTTGCAAGAAGGACTCATAAGCATGAAGGTACATTCTCTTTATTCACATCATTTGCTCTGATGCATATAGCCAAGATACATGTAACTCATTTCGTGCTCTGTTATGATTATGCACTCACTGGTTCTGTTGTTCCATATTCACATGATTGCATACATATAGGGAGAGCCTATGCATGTTACATGTTCTTCCAAAGCTTTACCTGCCTTTCTCTATATCTTTATCTAAAGCTTTGATGTATGTTGTCATCAGTTACCAAAAAGGGGAAGATTGAAAGCACAAGTGCTCCTTCGGGTGATTTTGGTAATTTATGTCAACATATCTCTTGTTGGACTAATACTTTCATCTAGTATGTTTCAGATAAGTCCAACAGTGGAGTGGCATGGACAAGAGGATGTGGAACCCCTTCTAGATGCTAAGGATAAATGATTGGCTCAAGCTTCAAAATTCAAGACTCTACATTTTACTTTTAGTGATCCAAGATCACATTGAGTCTATAGGAAAGCCAATACTATTAAAAGGGGACGAGATGTTGCTTAATGGCTTGCTTGCTCTCATGATGCTTAATGATATGCTCCAAAGCCCTCAACCACTTTCTCACATCCACATATGTCCCAAACCAAAAGTCAAACTCGGCCCCACCGATTTGATCCATCCGGCGCCACCGAGTTCATTTGACATAGCCACTGTCAGAAACCCTAGTCTTTTCGGTCTCACTGATAGGGATCTTGGTCTCACCGAGATGGGATTGCAAACGCTCTGTTTCCCTTCTTGACATTTTGGTCTAACCAAGATGAACCGATCGGTCACACCGAGTTTGCAATGTAAACTCTCTGTTTCCCTTTTGTAACATTTCGGTCCCGCCGAGATGAGTGATCGATCCCACCGAGTTTGCCTGACCAACTCTCTAGTTAGCTTATTACCAAAGTTGGTCCCATCGAGTTTGTGTAATCGGTCAAACCGAGATTACGTTATGCCCTAACCCTAGTGATATCGGTCCCACCGAGTTGACATGTCGGTCCCACCAAAATTCCTAATGGTCACATAATGTACTGAATCGGTTCGACCAAGTTTTATGATTCGGTCCCACCAAGTTTGGTATATTGTGTGTAACGGTTAGATTTTATGTGGAGGCTATATATACCCCTACACCCTCTCCTCATTCGTGAGGGAAGCCATCGAAACGTTCCTACACTTCCACTACTCATTTTCTAAGAGAGAGAACCACCTACTCATGTGTTGAGACCAAGATATTCCAATCCAACCATATGAGTCTTGATCTCTAGCCTTCCCCAAGTTGCTTTCCACTCAAATAATCTTTCCACCAAATCCAATCCTATGAAAGAGAGTTGAGCGTTGGGGAGACTATCAGTTGAAGCACAAGAGCAAGGAGTTCATCATCAACACACCATCTATTACCTTTTGGAGAGTGGTGTCTCCTAGATTGGTTAGGTGTCACTTGGGAGCCTCTGACAAGATTGTGGGGCTGAACCAAGGAGTTTGTAAGGGCAAGGAGATCGCCTACTTCGTGAAGATCTGCCCTAGTGAGGCAAGTCCTTCATGGGCTATGGCCATGGTGGGATAGACAAGGTTGCTTCTTCGTGGACCCTTCCTGGGTGGACCCTCCGTGGACTCGCGCAGTCGTTATCCTTCGTGGGTTGAAGCCTCCATCAATGTGGATGTACGATAGCACCACCTATCGGAACCATGACAAAAACATCTGTGTCTCCAATTGCATTTGCTCTCTCCAGTCCCATCCCTTTACTTTCTTGCAAGTTGCATACTTTACTTTCCGCTGCTCATATACTCTTCGCATGCTTGCTTGATTTGTATTGTGTATGCTTGAAATTGTGCCAATCTATCACCTCAACTTGAAAAACTTAAAAACTGCCAACTTTATTTGTTGACGGTCTAATCACCCCCCCTCTAGACACCTCTTCTCGATCCTTTCATCATAGGCAAGATCGTTGAGCTGGGCCCTAAGCCAGACATCTGCACTGACATCATCGAGACGGCTCAGAGTGCAAGACCCGCTCGAGCTCAGCGCATCATGAAATGTGCCTTCGTGGGATGCATCCATGGAGCAGAATTTAATGAAGGATCTATGTCTGGCGGTGAGACGGCCATCTACTTTGATGGTGAGTCGTCCACGGGCGAGACTACTTTGTTGTATCAACTGCAAGATGGTAGGCTTGGGGGATGTTCTGATGGTGACAGTATTCTGGACCCCTATGAGCCGCCGAACAGGGTTGCAATCTTCATGGCCAGAACACAGGTTGTGCAGAATTCTTCAACTGCGGCAGCAATGATTTCCGGGTCAGCTGCGGCGACAGCAGCCAGGGCAGGAGGCCCTGTGCGCCCTCCAGCTTAGGTTTTGATAGAGTTGATGGATAAATTAACAGATCTATTGACAAAAGAGGTCAATCCAGCGAATCAAGCTCAGCATAATGTAGAGATTGCAAATCTTCATGATGAGGTAGCACAAGCCAAGGAAGACCTGGCGGCTGAGGACATCAGGATGGCTGCGGAGCGAGCCGCCCTGGATGCTCAGGTGCAACGGATTCAAGCAGAGACTTACCAGCTTACGATGGATCAGAACGCTTCAAATGAAGTCATGAGGAGGAGGCACAAGTCTCGTCTACCCTCAATTTACGAGGCAAGAATCTCTTTTGCATGCCTGGAGCAGGGACCAGTAACCCGCCGCAGTTAAACCGGGTGCAGCACCTGAAGCCGGAACGCCAGTTCAGCCACACATAGTAGAGCCACCTCATTTGTATAATGTTCCGCCTCAGCATGTGCCAACACCACCAGATCATTTTTCTAACCCGTTGGATAACATGATTGCTACGACGATGCGACTGGCAGCTCTCCCGGTGGATGGCGACTCTTCAGCGGAGATTGGAACACGAAGGGCTAGGGAGCTTCTTCAAACTGCATTGGTGCAGCAGGATGCATATTCTTACAGTCGGGATAGGATTCATTCAACCCCTCGCCCAAGCTAGAGCTATAGCAGACACATGGACTCACCAGCCGTTTCAAGCAATGCCCAGCATCGTGACCAACCACGTGGGCATGACCTGGCGCGTGATGGAGCTCATAACTTGGTCGATCAGGATAGAGTGTGTCAATAGACTGAGTAGGTGGCTCAGCGGGCAGCTCACCAACCCCTTCCGGTTTATCCAATGGCTTTGGTAGAGGCAGGTGTGACCTCTAGATCTATAGGTGTACCCTGTCTGGTGCCGGCTCTGTGTAATGAGCGTTTGCCCAAGGATTTCAAAGGACCTCGTAAGGTGCCTAATTACACAGCCGACTTACCCCCTGAGGCATGGATTGAAATTTATGAGATGGCCATGGAACTGTTGGAGGTCAGTGACGCCACGTGCGCTAAGTTCTTCACCATGATGCTGGATGGAACGACATGTACTTGGTTAAAAGGGCTGCCGGCGAATTCTATTGGGTCATGGGCTGAGTTAAAGGCACGGTTTATTCAAAACTTTAAAGACATGTGCAAACAACCTATGTCGATTGTGGACTTGGCTACCTGCACCCAAGAGGAGGGGGAGTCAACAACCAATTGGGTGCACTGGGTCAAGGCTATCATACATTCATCCGATAACATGAATGACAGTTCTGTAGTCTTAATGTTGGAGAAAAATTACTGTTTTTGCCTCTTAAGCAGAAGCTGGGGCGGCTCAAGTGCGATTGTAATGATATGGGGCAGCTGATGGCGGCTCTAACCAAATATGCCGACTCCGATAGTACTAAGGACCCCAAGTCTGATGATGACAAGCCAGGAAAGGGAAAGAAGAATGGAAACGCCAAGGGTCCGCAGCATAACCCAACGAATCAGGGGGCAACGGTAAATGCAAGGCTGATGGTAACTTGGAGTTTGTGGCTAACACCAATGCATAGGGAAATAATTAGCATTGTAAGGGGAGGCCGCCTCCTCGGGCCGGTGGATCAGGTCCTACTCTTGAGCAGTTGCTGAATGAGCCCTGTCCAAAGCATGGCACACAGGAGAAACCAGCTACTCAGCTTTGGAAAGATTGTTCAATTATGAGGGCTTTCAAAAATTCTAACCTGTTTCACAACAATCATGGGCCGGGCGGCGGCTCAGGTTCCAGTGGCGGCGGTTCTCATGGCCCGGGTTATGGAGGTGGCGGTTCTAATTCCGGCTTCCAAGGCCACCAAAGTAATTAGGGTGGTTATAATCAAGCTAATCAGGGTGGTTATAATCAAGGTAATCATGGTGGTTACAATTAACACTCCGGCCAGGGGGTCAACAACAGCAGTAGTCCGAATATCAAAGTCATCCAAAGCAGTTGAATAGTGGGCAGTATCATGTTTTCACCACAAGTTTGTGCAAGCGGGACCAGAAGCTTCACAAGAGGACTGTGAACGCCGTTGAGCCGGCAGTTCCCCAATACTTGTGATGGTTTGAGCAACCCATTATGTGGAGCCGAGAGGATCACCCGCCCCGGGTTGATAACCCGGGTCACTTGGCTTTGGTGGTGGCGCCTCAAGTTAGTGGATACAAATTGACCAAGGTACTCATGGATGGAGGTAGTAGCATTAATATCCTTTATTATGATACTTTCCGTCGCATGGGGTTAACTGATAAAAATCTTAAGACATCCAATACTGTTTTCCATGGAGTGGTGCCTGGTAAGTCGGTGTACCCAGTTGGCAAGATTGAACTGGAAGTGGCCTTTGGAGACGAGAACGATTACAGGGCTGAGAAGTTAACCTTTGAAGTGGTCAAGATCAGAAGCCCATACCACGCTCTGTTTGGACGGCCGGCTTATGCCAAGTTCATGGCACGACCATGTTATGTTTATCTACAGCTTAAGACGCCAGGTTACAAGGGGTCCATCACAGTGCATGGGAGTCGGAAGATAGCCTTGGAGTGTGAAGAAGGTGATGCTGCTTATGCTGAGTCTGTCTGTGCATCAGAAGAGTTCAAGTTTTACAAGGATAATGTCGACCCGACGGATATGACATCTTTGAACAGGCCAACTACAGAGCATGATACGGTCTTGAAGTTTAAGTCGGTTGATGATACTAAGCTAGTTGACTTTGTTCCTGGTGACTCATCCAGGCAGTTCAGTATCAGTGCTAATCTGGATCCTAAATAGGAAAGCACGCTCATCGAGTTCATCCATGAGAACCGGGACATCTTTGCATGGAAACCTTCTGACATGCCAGGTGTACCAAGGGAACTCGCTGAGCAGACTCTCAATATTGATCTGAAATTTAAGCCGGTCAAACAATTCCTTCGTCGCTTCAATGAGGAAAGGCGTAAGGCCATTGGCGAAGAGGTGGCCCGGCTCTTGGCAGCTAGGTTCATTGTGGAAGTCTTTCATCCGGAGTGGTTGGCTAATCCGGTGCTGGTGCTTAAGAAGAATGGCACTTGGCGCATGTGTGTGGATTACATGGACTTAAACAAGGCTTGTCCAACTGATCCTTTTGCTCTCCCTCGTATTGATCAAATCATTGATGCTACGGCGGGTTGTGAGCGTTTGTGTTTTTTGGATGCTTATTCTGGTTATCATCAGATCAAGATGGCAGTGAAGGACCAGGAGAAAATAGATTTTATTACTCCCTTTGGAGCCTTCTGCTATGTGTCTATGCCTTTTGGGATCAAGAGTGCCCAGGCGACTTACCAGCGATGTGTGCGGAATTGTCTTCATAGTCAGATTGGGTGCAATGTTCATGCTTGTGTGGATGATATTGTGGTGAAATCCAGAGAGAAGAAAACTTTGATAGATGATTTGAGGAAGACCTTTGACAATCTCAGCTTAACCCGGCCAAGTGCATCTTTGGTGTGCCAGCAGGCAAGCTGTTGGGGTTTATGGTTTCTAGAAGAGGTATTGAGGCTAACCCGGAGAAGATCAAGGCCATTACCTCCCTGGCAAAGCCGACATGTATCAATGATGTTCAGCATCTGGCGGGTCGTATTGCTGCCTTAAGCCGGTTCATAAGCCGGTTGGGTGAGAAGGCCATACCACTGTATCAGATGATGAAGAAAACAAATGACTTTGTTTGGAGTGATGCGGCTAACGACGCGTTTGAAGCTTTGAAAAAATAGCTAGCTGAGCCGCCAGTCCTTGCTGCTCCTATTTATAACGAGTCGTTGTTATTATATGTGGCTGCTAACGCCCGGGCTGTCAGTGTAGCTGTTGTGGTGGAACGGAAGGAAGCAAGCATGGATATCCGGTTCAACGGCCAGTTTATTATTATCAGTGAAGTGCTCATTTTGTCCAAGCAGATATACCCACATTGGCAGAAGCTTGTTTATGGGGTGTTCATGGCCAGCCGGAAGCTTAAGCAGTATTTTCTGGGTCATCCCATCACTGTGGTTAGTTCTGCTCCCTTGGGAGATATTATTCAAAATAGAGAAGCCACAGGGCGAGTCGCCAAGTGGGCCATTGAACTTGGACCTCATGGGTTGAAATACGTGCCTCGCACCGCTATCAAGTCTCAAGCGCTTGTGGATTTCATTAATGACTAGACAGAACTGCAGATGCATGAAGAGAAGCCAGATAACACATTGTTGGATTTCAGGTTCCGGCAGACCCTCTAGATTCTAACACTCGGGTGCACGAGGAGATCTCGCCCTCTACCTACCTGCACCTCGCCGCCTCGCTAGGATCTAAGCTATGAAAGGAACAACACAAGAGACACAGAGTTTATACTGGTTTGGGCCACCATTGTGGTGTAATACCCTACTCCAGTGTGTGGTGTGGTGGATTGCCTCTTGGGCTGATGATGAACAATACAAGGAAGAACAGCCTCACGAGGGGAGGGGTTCTTGCGTTGGTGGTTCTGGCTAAGGTTCGATTGGTCGATCTCCAGATGCCTCTACCCTGGGGGTGGCTAGTCCTATTTATAGGCGGAGGCCCTGGGCCTCTTCCCAAATATTGAGCGGGAAGGGCACCAACAATTAGCCATTTTGAAGGGGAACATCTAGTACACTTATCCTGACTAAAGTTGGTCCTCGCCTGCCAAAGACCCTGTCGATGACGCCTTCCTAGGCTCCACGATGACTTCCTTCCTGCCGTTGCGACGGTCTTGGTCTTGTTGCACCGAAATGGATGCCTTTGCTTGATGCTCTCGCCTGCGCTTGCTCCCTTTGCACCAAAGAGGAAAGGGAGGAAACTGCGCGGGCTGGCGCCCGCCTGGCGCCCTTGGTCGTCATGGCTTGCGTCACGGGCACCTCTTGAGGTACCCCGCCTTGATCTCTCCGCCTCCTCGCGAGCCAGCCTGACGAGGCCGTGCCTGAGGAAGCTTCCTGTCGTCCGCCCCGCGAGGCTTGGCCCCTCGTGAGGGTCTTGAGCTCGTGCTGATGAAGATGGGCCATGGTGGGCCGCCCCTTGAGCCACGCCGCAAGCAGGAAAGTCTGGGGACCCCCGTTCCCAGAACGCCGACAATAGCCCCTGGGCCCAAGGCGCGCTCGGACTTGGCTGAGCAGAGAAGCGAAGGGGCAAGTGCGAAGCGTCGCATGCCCTAACAGCCTACAGCCTCGGGCGCCGCATGGTGTTGGTTGGTCGTGGGTGCCTCAGCAACTGCGTGAATCGACAAAAGAGCGGCATGTGCCTAGGCTTTGCTTCCCTTGCTTCCTCTAATCATTGCCCAGATCCCCTTTCTTGCGTCCTTCCTTCCTGCCTCTGAAATCTTCAGATCTACTTCGACCGCATGCCTTAGCAAGACATGGCGCCTCGCCAGACCCCGGCCGGAGTTTGGTACTCACCCGCCTTGGACTCGCCGAACGTGTCAGAGACGAGCCTTGCCCGAGTGTGCCGGATGGCGGCGGCGCAAGGCATCGACGGGGAAGAGGTGTTCAAGGTCGGCTCCGCCCTTCCTGAGGGCCAAGGGAGCACCTTCTATCCGCTCTTTTTAAGTGCCATTGCTGCCGGTCTGGTGCCTCCTTTTTCTGAGTTTTTCTTCTCTGTCCTCCGCCATTACAACCTGCAAGCTCTGCACCTCCACCCCAACTCTGTTCTTCTTCTGGCGATCTTCGCCTACTATTGTGAGGCTCACGTCGGGGTGCAGCCCTCGGTGGCCTTGCTGTGCCACTACTTCTCCCTTCGGACCTCTCATGGTCCCATCTCTGCGTGCGCGAGCTTTGTCGCGTATGGCGGCTCCAACGCCATCTCGAAGCCCGGGAAGAGGATTGAGGGCTTCAGGAGCAAGTGGGTCATGGTAGATGCTGGGCGCATCCACCCTCGGCTGATTCTGCCCATGGAGCACGCCACGAGCTCCGATGATTGGTATCGCGCGGAATTCGTGGACCCCCTCGCGAAGCTAGTGCTGGAGAAGATGGACGCGGATCTGAGGCCCGGTAACATGGCGGCGGCGAAGCTAAACGGTGCGTCGCTCCAGAGGGAGTTCCTGGAGCACCAGGTGGCCCCGCTTCGTAAGTACTCGCTTCCGCTATGGAGGCCCCGCCCGAGCCCCGCAGTCTTGGCTGACGAAGATCAGGCCGCGGTCCTCCAATCTTTGGTCGGAGGAGACGTGGCGAGGCTGGAGCGTGCCCCTGTACCTCTGTTCCTTCGAGATGATTGGGAGCAGGCGGTGGGCTCCATGCCCGTCTTCAATAGGGACGGGCCCATGCCCACGGAGGTTCCCGAGGACCCGGCGGCCCTGGCGGCGGTGAACGTGTCCTCCGGCGACTCCAGCGAAGAGGAGGAAGAAGAGGAGCGGGAAGGGGGGCCTGACTCTGAGGCTACCGACGGGGAGTCGAGAGCGCCCCTCCCCCGGCACAGGTCCCGCGCTCTCCGCCTCTTGCCGAGCGACGATGAGGATGGCGACGAGTGAGGCAGCGAGAGCTTGCCCCCGATCCGGAAGAAGGACGGGACTGGGCTGGTCCGCCTCAGGTCTGCCCCGGCTCCGAGGCAACCCGCAGACGCGCCTCCTGCTTCCGAGCCTCTCGAAGCTGATCCCTGCAGCCGGCTCTCGGGCTTCAAGTATGGCCAGAGGTTGCTTGAGCTCGCGAGCGATGACCAGTAAGTGCTTGATTCTTGTTTTATTACCTGTTTCGTCGCTGAGGCTTGACGTCCGTATCTCTTGGCTAGGCTGGCGCCTGCGGCGAAGAAGCTGAAGGGGCTCCTGAGGTTCCGTTTGGGGCAGCGCCTCTGCCCGCGAAAGAAGGTGACTGCAAGGCACGGGCCTCTCCTGCCCGGTCATCCTCGCGAGGCCTGGTGGAGCTGGCTGGGGCGAGCTCGGCCCCCATGGCCCAAGCGACTCCTGAGGTATCCTTGCCTGATGCCACCGCCACGGCTGTTGGGGCGCAGCAGGTCCAGCCTCAGGATACTGTGGTTACACTGCCGTCCTCTCCTCCTACTCCACCAACTGCTGTCTCTCCGACTCCTCCCACTGCCCTGGATCATGCTACTGCTGTACTGGACCGACTGCAGCAAGATCTTCTGGGCGCCGACCCTCGCCTGGTGGCCGGGCGCTTGGAGCTGGCTTCTGGCTGGATTCGCTCTGACGCTTTGATTCAAGCGGCGCTGGTTCAGGCCTCGACGGCTTGCGACAAGGAGAAGGAGGTCGTCCTTGGGGCGAAGGCTGCTCGCGACGCCGCCTTGGGGGAGGTGGCCGATGCTCGAGGCCACTGCAAGGCGCTGGAGAGCGAGCTGCAGGGCCTGCGGGACCAGCTTGGCAAGGAGGTCCGCATTCACCAAGAGAAGGAGGAAGACATGAAGGCTCGCGAGGCGGCCGTCAAGGACCGAGGCACCAAGCTTAACAAGCGTCGTGACCGCCTGGGCGCACTGGAGCAGGAGTTGGAGGCGAGGAAGGTCGAGCTGGACGGCAAGGCGCGGGTCCTTGCTGAGGATCGCGAGGCCTTCACGGAGATGGAGGTGAAGGCTCGCAGCTTGCTGAGGTCGCTTTACGACAGCGGCCTGGAAAGCCTGCTGGCCGGCGCCGAGGACGGCCCCGCCAAGCTGCTTCCCTTCCTGATCCGTGCTCTTGAAGATGTCACCCTTGGCCTTGGCCCTACGACTGAGGCCGAGGCACGTGTCCTGTCTTCTGCAGTGCTGACGCGGGTCCTTACCCACCTCTACCTTCGCGATCCGAACGTTGACCTCGACAGCCTGCTGGAGCCAGCGAGCGGCGAGCTTGCCGCTGCCGCTGCTGAGGCCGTGAAGGGTCGTGCGGAGGCTCTTCTAGCGAAGTTCCGAGCCTTCAGCACCAAGCCGAAGCGAGGCGCTGCCGGTCCTGTAGCTTCACGAGGCGAACCCGCTCCGCGCAGCTCCGCCGCCAACAAATGACTTCGTTGTGGCTCCTGTCCAGCTTTCAGCTCCTGCAACATGCATCATGCCTCGGGGAGGCGTTTAAACTTGTGTTTGGTGTTGTGATAACAGTTATGGACTGTAATATTTTCTTTTGAATTCCTTGAAATTTGTGCTTTTCCTTCCTACTTGCTTATGTTCTACGCCGGCAGAGCCCGGCCCCGCGCATACCTCAGCCGCCGTTAGCCCCGACCGGAAACTAGGACGGGACCAAGGAGTGAGGGGCTACATGACAAGTTAGGCTCCTGAGTCGCGATGCTCAGGAGTCCCCCTTGGCACACGAACATCAAGTAGGGAGGTGAGATGTGGGGGTGAATCTACCATTCTACGTCTGCAGAGCCCGGCCCCGCGCATACCTCAACCGCCGTTAGCCTTTCGGAACTAAGGAGTGAGGGGCTACGTGACCAGTTAGGCTCCGGAGTCGCGATGCTCAGGAGTCCCCCTGGACACTCAAACGGCCTTCGTACCTTGGCTCCGCTCTGGGAGGGACGTGCGACGAACCAGTCCCGAGGGGCCTGGCTGGGTGGCGTGCGTCTGGGCGTGACCCAGGCGCAGCCCCCGTGTCCAGCCCCCTCGCGCGGCACTCCCGAGGGGAGGCGTTGCAATGAGGCCAGACAATGAGCTCTGGGCTCCCTGAGGTTGATGCGGCCGGGGGCCACCCTCAGTTGTTTATTACCAGCGCGGAGCATAGCGCTTCCGTATGTGTAAGGGCATAGCCGCTCCTCGGCAGTGTCGTCAGCCAGCGTGGAGCATGGTGCTTCCACTGGTGCGTGGGAGGGGCTCCCCTCCGGGAGGAGCCCCCAGGGCGTGTACAGCCCCGCCCTAACACGTGGCTGGCACGGTAGGGCCTGAGGAGGTGTATCTGGGCACCCGTGAGCCAGGGCGGGACTCACGGGGCCCTACCTCAAGGCGGGTTGCGCCTGGCACTGGGCCTTAACTTGTGATGTGTTCCTACAAATTTGGCTAGATGCCGACGCTCTACGTCCTCGGGTCCCGGCTCTCGAGAGGGTCTCAGCCGTCGCTGGTATGCCAGGTCGCGATGCCATGGACAAAGCCAGAGGGTGAGGGCTGGAGAGCCAGTAGGAGCCCATGAGTCGCGATGCTCAGGTACCCCCCCTTTAACATGCAAGCTTTGTTAGATGCCGACGCTCTACGTCCTCAGGTCCCGACTCTCGAGCCGGTCTCAGCCGTCGCTGGTATGCCAGGTCGCGATGCTGTGGACAAAGCCAGAGGGTGAGGGCTGGAGAGCCAGTAGGAGCCCATGAGTCGCGATGCTCGGGTACCCCCCTTTAACGTGCAAGCGGCCGACATGAAGGAAGAAGAAATGTCGTGGACATGCATCAAATAATAAGCATGATGGGCCGAATGCATGGCCCGAAGATAAATGCAAGAGGGGTACATGCCGCTGGGTCTGACCCAAGCGACTTGGGGATGATGCAGCCCGAGGGGCGCCCCCAACAAAGCAAGCTAAAAACATGAACAAAAGGGATACATGCCGCAGGGACGGACCCACATGGCCTGGGAATAATGCAGCCCTGAGGGCGCTCCCAGCTGAAAAATGAAACTCGAAAGATGTCACCTGATGGTGTTGAAGACAAAGGGGTGTTGGAGTAGCGGACGTCGTGGGCTGCGGAAGCCGATCTTCACGAGCCCCCGGGCCCAGGAGCCTCGGGAGGCTCCGAAGGCGCTGGTGGCTCCTCGTGGGCCATTTCCATCTCCGCCAGGGCTGCGGAACGCCTGGCCTCCTGAGCCTCCAGGATGCTTCCCATGAGGCGCTGGTATGCGGCGGCCGCGTTCGGCAAGCCATAGGGCATGCGAACGTAGCTGTGGGGTGGGCCTTCGCAGCGCCCCACGCGTGAGGGCCAGAAGCGCTCCTGAGAGGCGGCTCGGTTGAGCCCTGGTATGTCGATGTAGACGCGCAGCCCACCATCCTCGCCTGGATGGGGAGCCGCGGCGGGTAAGCGGCGGCTGCCACTCATGACTCTTGACTCCTACAACTCCTGCGTGATAAGACTAACGAACTCCTGAGGGTTTGGCCCTCCTTGCCTTGCTCCTTCCTGAGGGAAACGTGCTTTGAAACACACCTCCAAGTGGTGCCAAAGCGCCTCCCTCGTGACCTTAGCAAGGTCAGTGGACCTCCAAGAGGGAGCCCCCGAGCCTTGCTTGAGGAGGGCGCCGGGCGCGCCTTCCTATGCGACAGAAGGAGGTGCCCCCTGGGCAGGCGCAAACCCTGAGGGGCCTGCCTCCTGAGGGGTCGGGCCTGGCAATGTCTTCTTCTTCTTGGGAGCGGTCTCAGGGAGCCTCCCGCTCCCGCGATCTGGGTCTTCGAGTGATGCGGCCTGAAAAGCTCGCTCCAGGGAGCACACTGCATCTCTTTCTTCACAAGGCACCGTGATGACTCCCCCGCTTCCTGGCATTTTGAGGACGTTGTAGCCGTGATGAGTCACGGCCATGAACTTGGTGAGAGCTGGGTACCCGAGGATGGCGTTGTATGGTAGGCGAATGTGGGCGACTTCGAAGTCGATGAGCTCGGTGCGGTAGTTGTTGCACGCACCGAAGGTGACAGGGAGGCAGACCTTCCCAATCGGAACTGTGGAGCCATCGGTGACTCCGGAGAAAGGCTTGGTTGACTGAAGCTGATCGTAAGGCACTTGGAGATTGTTGAATGTCTCTACGGACAGGACGTTGAGCCTTGCCCCGCCGTCGATGAGGGTCCTGGTGACTTGCACGTTGCTGATGACTGGGGAGCAAAGCATCGGGAGGACTCTGGCTATGGCTGCGCACTTGAGCTGATCTGCTGAGCTGAATGTGATGGCGCATGCTGACCACCTGAGGGGGCGCGTGGCTTCGAGCTTGGGGAGGACTGCATTCACTTCGTGGGCGAACTGCTTGAAGATGCGTTGAGAGGCTGGGGCTTGAGCTCCACCCAGGATGCAGGCGATCGTGCGCGGCTCCTGGAAGCCCCCAGCCCCCTCGTCCTAATGATGGTCCTCTTTTCTCCTTGGCTGTGGCGGCAGAGGAGGGAGGCCTGCATTTCCTTGCGGACGATCCCTCGCGAGGTCGGTCGCACCACCCTTGGCGAGGGCCGCGGTCTTCCCAGCGTCCTGCGTTCTTTCTCCTCCTCGGCCGTAGCCTCGATCATTGCGGTCGGGGCGTCGGCCGATCCTCCCTTCTCGCACGGCTCAGAGCTCTTGACATTCGTTGGTGTTGTGGGTGTGGAGGTCGTGGTACACACAGTACCAACTGCCTTTGAAAGACTCGGGCTGATCTCTGCCCCGCTTGGTGTCTGGTTCTGCCGCGAGCACGGCAGCCCCCTTGCGCTTCACGTCCTTGGCCTTGGATTTCTTCTCTTCTGGGTCTGCGGCTGGCAGCTCGAGGAGGGAAAGGCACCCTTCCTCAGCCCTGGCGCACTTGGTCGCCAAGTTGAACAGCTCCAAGGAAGTGCACAGATCTTCATGCATCACCAGCTCCTCCTTCATCTTGATGTCACGCACACCGTCAGAGAAGGCTGAGATGATGCCCTCCTCGGTCACCTTGGGAATCTTGAGGCGTGTGTTGTTGAAGCACTGGATGTACTTTTGCAGGGTCTCCCCTAGTTGCTGCTTGATGCGGCGCATGTCGCTCACGGCAGGCGGACGGTCGCGAGTACCTTGGAAGTTGGCGATGAAACGGGTGCACATCTCGTCCCAGGAGGAGATCGTGCTAGGAGCCAGGTTCAGGAGCCAGGTGCGGGCCCTGTCCTTGAGTGCCATGGGAAACCAGTTCGCCATGACCTTCTCGTCCCCGTTGGCAGCTTCGATGCCCAGCTCGTAGAGCTGGAGGAAATCCGCAGGGTCGGCTGTGCCGTCGTAGCGAGGAGGCAGGTCTGGCTTGAACTTGCCGGGCCATCCGACGCTGCGCAGCTTGGTGGTAAAGGCGAGGCAGCCTGCTGTGGCCATGGGAGGCCTTTGGTGACGAAAAGCTCGGTCTTGCTGGACCACATGCGCTGCAGCTGGGAGCAGCGCGGGGTATTGGCGTGCTGGAACATGAGCTGATCACGACGGGCCGGAGCAGGGAGCACTCGGGCATCTTCTTGGGGGCGAGGGACCTCTTGGCAGCTCCGCTCTTGCTGCGCTGGCGCCAGACGAAGTGGGTTCCGCCCAGGGGCCACGTGCATTGGGGCCAGGGCGCCTTCTTGAGGGGGAGGCGGCTGAGGTGCCCTCAGAGCTTCATCGCCCGTGCGGGGCGGGGCGCAGTGCAGCGAGAAGGACGGCGCGAGGGAGCCCCCTGCGGCGCGGACGAGCTCGGCGACGCGGTCGAGCCATTCTTCATAGACGTCGTCGACTGGGCGGTAGCGCAGGAGCTCGTTTGCCGTGATGAGCGCAGCTCGAGCCTCCATGGCCGCGCAGGGTGCGCGGGATGAAGAACCAGCTGGGGCGAGTGAGGGCGTAGCAGTGCGACCGTCTCGCCTCATGGACGGATGCTGGGGCGATGCTTGCTGCTTGTTCCCCGTCGGGCCGGTGGCGGCGTTGACGGCAAGCGACGGGGAACGGCGGGGGTGGCCGCCGACGGGGGCCGTCTGGGTGACGCGGGAAGCAAGAGCGGCTCGGCGCTCGGCGCGGGCCCGATGAGCGTCTGACATGGATGCGATGGTCGGTAAAGAACAGGGCGGCGGAAGACGAATTCCGGTGCACCCCTACCTGGCGCGCCAAATGTCAGATTTCGGGTTCCGGCAGACCCTCTAGATTCGAACACTGGGGTGCACGCGGAGATCTCGCCCTCTACCTACCTTCACCTCGTCACCTCGCTAGGATCTAAGCTACGAAAGGAACAACACACGAGACACAGAGTTTATACTGGTTCGGGCCACCATTGTGGTTTAATACCCTACTCCAGTGTGTGGTGTGGTGGATTGCCTCTTGGGCTGATGATGAACAATACAAGGAAGAACAACCTCGCGAGGGGAGGGGTTCTTGCGTTTGTGGTTCTGGCTAAGGTTCGATTGGTCGATCTCCAGATGCCTCTACCCTGGGGGTGGCTAGTCCTATTTATAGGCGGAGGCCCTGGGCCTCTTCCCAAATATTGAGCGGGAAGGGCGCCAACAATTGGCCATTTTGAAGGGGAACATCTAGTACACTTATCCTGACTAAAGTTGGTCCTCGCCTGCCAAAGACCCTGTCGATGACGCCTTCCTGGGCTCCACGATGACTTCCTTCCTGCCATTGCGACGGTCTTGGTCTTGTTGCACTGAAATGGATGCCTTTGCTTGATGCTCTCACCTGTGCTTGCTCCCTTTGCACCAAAGAGGAAAGGGAAGACACTGCGCGGGCTGGCGCCCGCCTGGCGCCCTTGTTCATCATGGCTTGCGTCATGGGCACCTCGTGAGGTACCCCGCCTTGATCTCTCCGCCTCCTCGTGAGCCAGCCTGACGAGGCCGTGCCTGAGGAAGCTTCCTGTCGTCTGCCCCGTGAGGCTTGGCCCCTCGCAAGGGTCTTGAGCTCGTGCTGATGAAGATAGGCCATGCTGGGCCGCCCCTTGAGCCACGCCGCAGGCCGCAGGCAGGCATGTCTGGGGACCCCCATTCCCAGAACGCCGACACACATATTGGACTATTCACTTTGATGGGTCCAGGCAGTTGGAAGGATCGGGGGCTCGAGTTGTCTTAGCTTCCCCTCGAGGTGACAAATTTTGTTATGTTTTAAGGTTGATGTTTCCCTATACTACCAATGCAGCTGAGTATGAAGCCTTGCTCCACGGTCTTCGGATGGCTAAGGATATGAACTTATGTCGGGTGAGATGTTTTGGCGACTCAGACTTGGTAGCTCAGCAGGTTTCAGGCAAATGGGATTCTAAGGACCCACTCATGGCGGCTTATCGCCGTGAGGTTGATCCTATTGCTGGACACTTCAAGGGTTATCAGGTGGAACACATTGATCACAGGAAAAATGAGGCGGCTGACGCCTTAAGCCATTTGGGGTCTCAACGTAATCCGGTCCCACCTAACACCTTCTTGTACATTCTTCATAACCCTTCTGTCAAATTACCTACAGAGGAAGATCTGGCTATTCCTGACCTGGAGGCACAACTGGTGGCGGCTCTTCATGCTATCCCAGATTGGACAGTACCATATTTGGCTTACATGACCCGGGGCAAATTACCCGAGGATGAAACTTTGGCCAGAAAGATAACTCGATGGTATAAGTCAATGACAATTGCCAATGGCGAGTTACATCATCGCAGTGTCACTTGGGCATTTCAGTGTTGTGTCTCTCCTGAAGAGGGCTGTGAGATTCTTCATGAGATTCATGAAGGAGATTGTGGTCATCATGCTGATTCAAAGTCCCTTGTGGCCAAAGCTTTTCTCCATGGATTTTATTGGCTAATGGCTCATGCTGATGCAGAGGATCTGGTCAGTAAATGTGATGGTTGTCAGAAATTTTCACGGCGATCTCACGTGCCGGCTCAAGAACTGAGGATGATTCCAATTACTTGGCCGTTTGCAGTCTGGGGGCTCGACATGGTTGGGCCTTTTAAAAGGTCCAAGGATAAAAAGACCCACCTTTTGGTGGCAGTTGAAAAATTCACAAAGTGGGTCAAAGCAGAGCCGGTCAGTAAGTGTGACGCGGCAACAACGGTTCAATTCATCAAAAAGGTGATTTTTTGCTTTGGTTTTCCCCAAAGCATCATAACTGATAATGGCACTAATCTGTCCAAAGTTGCTATGGAAGAATTTTGTCAACGTGAGCATATTCGACTTGACGTGTCATCAGTAGGTCATCCCCAGTCCAATGGTCAAGCTGAAAGAGCCAATCAAGAAATTTTGAAAGGTATCAAGCCCCGGCTTATGGTTCCTTTGCAACGGACGCTGATACGTCTCCAACGTATCTATAATTTATGAAGCATTCATGCTATTTTATTATCTGTTTTGAATGATTATGGGCTTTATTATACACTTTTATATTACTTTTGGGACTAACCTATTAACCAGAGGCCCAGCCCATATTGCTGTTTTATTGCCTGTTTCAGTATTTCAAAGAAAAGGAATATCAAACGGAGTCCAAACGGAATGAAACCTTCGGCAACATGATTTTTTGGAAGAATATCATCCTGGAGACGTGGAGTTCAAGTCAGAAGATACTCGAGGACTCCATGAGATAGGAGGGCGCCCCCCCCTGTAGGGCGCGCCCCCTGTCTCGTGGACCCCTCGAGCACCTCCCGACCGACTTCTTTCGCCTATATTGTCCCACGTACCCTAAAAACATCCAGGGAGAAGATAGATCGGGGATTCCACCGCCGCAAGCCTCTGTAGCCACCAAAAACCTCTCGGGAGCCCTTCCCGGCATCCTGCCGGAGGGGGGATCCTTCACCGGTGGCCATCTTCATCATCCCGGCACTCTCCATGACGAGGAGGGAGTAGTTCATCCTCGAGGCTGAGGGTATGTACCAGTAGCTATGTGTTTGATCTCTCTCTCTCTCGTGTTCTCTCTCGTGTTCCCTCTATGGCACGATCTTGATGTATCCCGAGCTTTGTTATTATAGTTGGATATTATGATGTTTCTCCCCCTCTACTCTCTTGTGATGAATTGAGTTTCCCCTTTGAAGTTATCTTATCGTATTGAGTCTTTTATGAGAACACTTGATGTATGTCTTGTCGTGTTTATCTGTGGTGACAATGGGATATCATGTGCCTCTTGATGTATGTTTTGGTAACCAACTTGCGGGTTCCACCCATGAACCTATGCATAGGGGTTGGCACACGTTCTTGGCTCTTTGGTAGAAACTTTGGGGCACTCTTTGAAGTACTTTGTGTTGGTTGAATAGATGAATCTGAGATTGTGTGATGCATATCGTATAATCATGCCCACGGATACTTGAGGTGACAATGGAGTATCTAGGTGACATTAGGGTTTTGGTTGATTTGTGTCTTAAGGTGTTATTCTAGTACGAACTCTTGAATAGATCGATCCAAAAGAATAACTTTGAGGTGGTTTCGTACCCTACCATAATCTCTTCGTTCGTTCTCCGCTATTAGTGTCTTTGGAGTGACTCTTTGTTGCATGTTGAGGGCTTGTTATATGATCTATCTATGTTATTATCGTTGAGAGAACTTGCACTAGTGAAAGTATGAACCCTAGGCCTTGTTTCCTATCATTGCAATACCATTTACGCTCACTTTTATCGCTTGCTACCTTGCTGTTTTTATAATTTCAGATTACAATTACCTTTATCTACTATCTATTTTGCACTTGTATCACCATCTCTTCGCCGAACTAGTGCACCTATACAATTTACCATTGTATTGGGTGTGTTGGGGACACAAGAGACTCTTTGTTATTTGGTTGCAGGGTTGTTTGAGAGAGACCATCTTCATCCTACGCCTCCTATGGATTGATAAACCTTAGGTCATCCACTTGAGGAAAATTTGCTACTGTCCTACAAACCTGTGCACTTGCAGGCCCAACAACGTCTACAAGAAGAAGGTTGTGTAGTAGACATCAAGCTCTTTTCTGGCGCCGTTGCCGGGGAGGCTAGCGCTTGAAGGTATATCTTTAGATCTTGCAATCAAATATTTTTGTTTCTTGTTTTATCACTACTTTAGTTTATAAAAGAAAACTAGAAAAAAATGGAGTTAAGTTTGTCTCATACGCTTCATCTTTTTAATATCTTTTGTGAGTATGATGAAAAGGAAAATTGTGCTCAAGTGCTAGAATAAGAAATCTATAGAATGTTTGACACTAAATCTTTGTATGATGAGCATGATTGCAATGTTGTTAGTATGAATTCCTTGAATATCCATGATGCTAATGATATGCAAAGCCACAAGCTTGGGGATGCTATGTTTGATGAATATGATATTTTTTGTCCCCCAAGTTTTGATGAGAATATTTATTATGATGAAAGCATGCCTCCTATTTATGATGATTATATTGATGAAAGTGGGTTTGGAAGAGTGTCAACTCTAGGAAGTAGTGATCCCACTATTTTGGAGGATGTTGAATCTTATTGTGATGAACATGAAAGTGGATTTGGAAGAGTGTCAACTTTATTTAGTGATGATTCCACTATTTCTGAAGAGGTTCCAATTTATTATGAGAACAAAGTTGCTATCTATGATGATTATTGTGATGACTTGTACGCTATTAGGAATAATAATAACCATGAAACTTGTCATCATGATTTTAGTTTTCAATTGGATTATGCCTCACATGATAATTATTTTGTTGAGTTTGCTCCCACTATTATTCATGAGAAGAATTTTGCTTATGTGGAGAATAGTAAATTTTCTATGCTTATAGATCATGAAAAGAATGTTTTAGGTGCTGGTTATATTGTTGAATTCATTCATGATGCTACTGAAAATTATTATGAGAGAGGAACATATGCTTGTAGGAATTGTGATAATATCAAGTTTCCTCTCTATGTGTTCAAATTTTTGAAGCTATGCTTGTTTTACCTTCCTATGCTAATTGATTATTGTTCCCATAAGTTGTTTGCTCACAAAATCCCTATGCATAGGAAGTGGGTTAGACTTAAATGTGCTAGTCATATGCTTCATGATGCTCCCGTTATGTTTCAAATCTTATCTTTTATGTGAGCATCATTGCCGTCATCATGCCTATCTTGAAAGGCATTAAAGAAAAGCGCTTGTTGGGAGACAACCCAATATTTATCCTTACTGTTTTTGTGTGTCCATGTAGTAATCATGTTTTATAGCTTTTTTTCAATAAAGTGCCAAGTAGAGCCTTTGGGAAGACTTGGGGGAAGTCTTTGTGATCTTGCTGTAGAAAACAGAAACTTTAGCACTCACGAGAATGGCTGCCATTTTTTACTGGAGAGTGCTTTTAGGTTGATTATTTTTGCATATGGTTAATAGACAAATTACTAAGGTGCAGCAATTTATTTCATAATTTTTGGGGTTCCATAAGTATACGTTTTATACATATTACTACAGACTGTTCTGTTTTTGACAGATTCTGTTTTCATTGTGTTGTTTGCTTATTTTGATGAATCTATGAGTAGTATCGGAGGGTATGAACCATAGAGAAGTTAGAATACAGTATATATTACACCATTATGAATTTATAATGAGTTCATTGCAGTACCTAAGTGGTGGTTTTATTTTCTTATACTAACGGAGCTTACGAGTTTTGTGTGGTTGAAGTTTTCAAGTTTTGGGTAAAAAATTCGATGGACTATGGAAAAAGGAGTGACAAGAGCCTAAGCTTGGGGATGACCAAGGCATCCCAAGGTAATATTCAAGGACAACCAAGAGCTTAAGCTTGGGGATGCCCCGGAAGGCATCCCCTCTTTCGTCTTCGTTCATCGGTAACTTTACTTGGAGCTATATTTTTATTCGCCACATGATATGTGTTTTGCTTGGAGCGTCATTTTCTTTTGTTAGTTTTTGCTTGCTGTTAGTTAGAATAATGTTTTGCATCTTTAGTTTCAATAAAAAATCAAGGATAGCCTTTGCCATGCTTAATTTGCTAGTTTACATGTTGCTGTTTGAAAACAGAAAATTTACCGCTGTTGCAAAAATTCCCTAGAAAAGTCAGAGAATGGTATAACGTTGAATATTTTTGCATATTAAGATATGATAAATTTATTACAGTGGTAATTTTAGTTCATAATTTTTGGAGTCAGGGAAGTATTGATACTCTTGCATTCTTTATAGACTGTACTGTTTTGGCAGATTGCTGTTATGTTTGCATTGTTTGCATATGTTTGCTTGTTTAATGATTCTATTTGAGGATAGGAGTATTAAATATGCAGAGAAATTTAGTATTAAATGTTGAATAATAATTTTAGTGATTCGTTACAGTAGAAAATGATAAGGTTTTGCATTGGTTTATACTAACCTATCTCACGAGTTCTTGTTGAGTTTGTTGTGAATGAAGCTTTTGATAAAAAGAAGAGAAACCATGATATGAGAGGAATTAAGGAGACATAAAAGCTCAAGCTTGGGGATTCCCAAGGCACCCCAAGATAATATTTCAAGAAATTTCAAGCATCTAAGCTTGGGTATGCCCCGTTAGTCATCCCACCTTTCCTCTTCAACAACTATCGGTTAGTATCGGTTGAGCCTAAGTTTTTTGCTTCTTCACATGAGTTGTGCTATCCTTGCATTGTCATTTTATTTTGTTTTTCTTGCTGATTGAATACAATACCAAGATCTGAAATTCTTTAATGAGGGAGAGTCTTCACGTAGTTGCATAATTATTTAGCTACTCATTGAACTTCACTTATATCTTTGTGGAGTAGCTTTTCATTTACTCGTGTGCTTCACTTATATCCTATGAGTAAATTGTTGAATGAGTTGATTGTCATAAATCTGAAATTATATATTCCTCATTTGCTTATCCCGTGGGGAGTAATGACTTCACATCTAAGAAGTAGAGGTTGTAAATTTATTGACGGTTAGCAAGCATTGTATTGGTCATTTGAACAATTCATGAAAGAATATTGAAGGAAGAGAGATTTCACATATAAATATGTTATCGTAGCCATCTTTTATAATTGTGAGCACTCATTATGTATGACATGCTAAAGAGTTGATGTTGGACAAGGAAGACAACATAATGGGTTATGTTTTCTCACATCTCAGTTAAAGTATATTGTCATGGATCATTCAAACATGTTGAGCTTGCCTTTCCCCCTCATGCTAGCCAAAATTCCTAGCACCAAGTAGAGATACTACTTGAGCTTCCAAATATCCTTAAACCCAGTTTTGCCATGAGAGTCCACAATACCTACCTATGGATTGAGTAAGATCCTTCAAGTAAGTTGTCATCGGTGCAAGCAATAAAAATTGCTCTCTAAATATGCATAACTTATTAGTGTGGAGAAACTAAGCTGTGTACGAACTTGTTATGGAAGCAATAAAAGCGACGAACTGCATAATAAAGGTCCATATACAAGGGGCAATATAAAGTGACGTTCTTTCGCATTAAGATTTTGTGTATCCAACCCTAAAAGCGCATGACAACCTCTGCTTCCCTCTGCGAAGGGCCTATCTATTACTTTATGTCTTTTACTTTATGCAAGAGTCAAGGTGATCTTCACCTTTCCCTTTTTCATTTTATCCTTTGGCAAGCACTTTGTGGTGGGGTGATCCTGATATATATATCCAATTGGATGTACGTTAGCATGAACTATTATTGTTGACATCACCCAAAGGTGAATACGTTTGGAGGCAACATTATAAGCCCAAATCTTTCTCTGTGTCTGATTAAAACTTCATAACCACAAATATTGCGTGAGTGTTAGCAATTGTGGAAGACTATATGATAGTTGAGTATGTGGAGTTTGCTATTCTTGAAAATAAGATGAATTGCAATTGTTTTGATGACTAAGAATGAAGTTTGCTAGTTTTCAAGAATGTTTATGGTCTATGCTTTGACATGTGAATTGCTTGTTACTTTACCGTGAGAAGTTTTATGAGATGAACTACTGTTATGACATATAATGATGCTAGTAAAGGTGATTGAAATTATCATTGATCAAACTTGTGCACCTTCTAGCATTCACACTTCATAAATTCTTTCTTTATCATTTACCTACTCGAGGACGAGTAGGAATTAAGCTTGGGGATGCTGATACGTCTCCAACGTATCTATAATTTATGAAGCATTCATGCTATTTTATTATCTGTTTTGAATGATTATGGGCTTTATTATACACTTTTATATTACTTTTGGGACTAACCTATTAACTGGAGGCCCAGCCCATATTGCAGTTTTATTGCCTGTTTCAGTATTTCGAAGAAAAGGAATATCAAACGGAGTCCAAACGGAATGAAACCTTCGGCAACATGATTTTTTGGAAGAATATCATCCTGGAGACGTGGAGTTCAAGTCAGAAGATACTCGAGGACTCCACGAGATAGGAGGGCGCGCCCCCCCTATAGGGCGCGCCCGTTGTCTCGTGGACCCCTCGAGCACCTCCCGACCGACTTCTTTCGCCTATATAGTCCCACGTACCCTAAAAACATCCAGGGAGAAGATAGATCGGGAGTTCCGCCGCTGCAAGCCTCTGTAGCCACCAAAAACCTCTCGGGATCCCTTCCCGGCATCCTGCCGGAGGGGGGATCCTTCACCGGTGGCCATCTTCATCATCCCGGTGCTCTCCATGACGAGGAGGGAGTAGTTCACCCTCGAGGCTGAGGGTATGTACCAGTAGCTATGTGTTTGATCTCTCTCTCTCGTGTTCTCTCTTGTGTTCCCTCTATGGCACGATCTTGATGTATCTCGAGCTTTTTTATTATAGTTGGATCTTATGATGTTTCTCCCACTCTACTCTCTTGTGATGAATTGAGTTTCCCCTTTGAAGTTATCTTATCGGATTGAGTCTTTTATGAGAACACTTGATGTATGTCTTGCCGTGTTTATCTTCGGTGACAATGGGATATCATGTGCCTCTTGATGTATGTTTTGGTGACCAACTTGCGGGTTCCACCCATGAACCTATGCATAGGGGTTGGCACACGTTCTTGACTCTCCGGTAGAAACTTTGGGGCACTCTTTGAAGTACTTTGTGTTGGTTGAATAGATGAATCTGAGATTGTGTGATGCATATCGTATAATCATGCCCACAGATAGTTGAGGTGACAATGGAGTATCTAGGTGACATTAGGGTTTTGGTTGATTTGTGTTTTAAGGTGTTATTCTAGTACGAACTCTTGAATAGATCAATCCGAAGGAATAACTTTGAGGTGGTTTCGTACCCTACCATAATCTCTTCGTTCGTTCTCCGCTATTAGTGTCTTTGGAGTGACTCTTTGTTGCATGTTGAGGGCTTGTTATATGATCTATCTATGTTATTATTGTTGAGAGAACTTGCACTAGTGAAAGTATGAACCCTAGGCCTTGTTTCTTATTATTGCAATACCGTTTACGCTCACTTTTATCGCTTGCTACCTTGCTGTTTTTATAATTTCAGATTACAATTACCTTTATCTACTATCTATTTTGCACTTGTATCACCATCTCTTCGCCGAACTAGTGGACCTATACAATTTACCATTGTATTGGGTGTGTTGGGGACACAAGAGACTCTTTATTATTTGGTTGTAGGGTTGTTTGAGAGAGACCATCTTCATCCTACGCCTCCTACGGATTGATAAACCTTAGGTCATCCACTTGAGGGAAATTTTCTACTGTCCTACAAACCTGTGCACTTGCAGGCCCAACAACGTCTACAAGAAGAAGGTTGTGTAGTAGACATCAGACGCCGGGTTGTTGGGTGCAGGAGTTACCTTCAGTGCTATGGAGTATCAATACTACCCCCAATAGATCTACGGGTTACACGCCTTTCTTCATGGTTTATGGAGCAGATTCGGTTCTTCCTAGTGACATTCGTCATGACTCGCCCCGCGTGACAGCTAACGTTGAAGCTGACAATGAGCAAGCACGTCAGGATGCACTTGACATGTTAGATGAGAAGCGTGACCTTGCGGCAGCCCGCTCGATGATTTACCAACAAGATCTGCACCGTTACCACAGCCGCCGGGTTAAGTCCAGAACCTTTCAAGAAGGTGATTTGGTGCTCCGGCTCATCCAGGATCAAACTGATGTGCACAAGTTATCCCCACCTTCCGAAGGACCCTTTGTGGTCAGCAAGAACTTGAATAACGGGTCATACTATCTTATCGATATTCGAGAGCACAAAGACTCACGCAAGTCAGAGAAGGAGACCAGCCGGCCGTGGAATATTTCTCATCTTCGGCCTTACTACACTTGAGCCACCGGCTCTTATGATATACATATTTTGACGATGTATATATTATGATGATTATAATAAAGTAGGGCCTCTGTCGTTTCCATCTTCAATAATGAGTCTTCTTCATCATAATTCCATGATCATTGGGGGCTTGATCATATTCAAATCATAGCTCAACCCCTTTGGTCCGGCTTCCTGATCGTATTTGAATCATAGCCGTTAAACACTTTGATCACTTGGGGGCTTGATCATATTCGAATCATAGCTTAACCCCCTTTGGTCCGGCTTCATGATCGTATTCGAATCATAGCCGTTAAACATCTTGATCATTGGGGGCTTGAACGTATTCGAATCATAGCTCAACCCCTTTGGTCCGGCTTCCTGATCGTATTCGAATCATAGTTTAACCCCTTTTGGTCTGGCTTACTGATCATATTTAAATCAGAGTCGTTAAATATTTTGGTCACTGGGGGGGCTTCCTGATTATTTGAATCATAGCTGTCGGTACCCCTTTGATTGGCGCAATGCCACAAACCACTTGGGGCTTCCTGGTCGTATTCGAATCATAGCTATTAACCCTTTTGGTCCGGTTTCCTGCTTGTATTCGAAGCATAGCCTCGTTTTTCTCTTTTTTGGTTTGAGTCTTTGAACAATTTTGTCGGGTTTTTCTCTTCTTGATACCCTTTGCTCATATCTGAAGCATACATATGGTCTCTATTAACCCGACCCGGTTTTGGACGATAAGTCGCCAGTATATGACAATGTTAATACTTGGATGTATTGGCTTCTACAGCTTGGGTGATCACCCTTACTGCACAGATATCATAAGCCGATAGTATAATATCACATGTATGATATTGTTATTATCTTTAAATTCTGGTTAACACCAGCCCTATCTATGAATATTATAAACATCAGTGGTCATATGTGAGATATTATGACCCGCCTTGTGGTGAACCGCCGAGGGCTCTGGTGATCTACTTGTGTGCACGATACATCAAATTTTTCATCTGCACCAATCAACATTATGACAAGTATAAAAGGATATTATCAAGTGGTGGCTTAACAGCGTTGAGCACAACATAAACATGCATGATGGCACGATAGAGAAAAGTTATGGCTACCCTATTACATGACTCAAGGAGTCAAAATGATTGACTGTTTTTTCAGCAGATCACAAATATGAATCGCCCAGTGGTTCACTCTTCTTGATTCTGATGGCTTGAAGCTTCTGGATCATCCCTGTTCGCTTCTTTGTATGTTCTACTTCCCAGAAGGTTGGTGATGACCAGTCAATGCCATTTAAGGCTTGGAATTCACCCTCACCATCAATAAGCTCGGACGGGTCAACTTCAGGAGGAAAAGTATGCTTACGGATTGGGGGAATCAGATCAGTCACTTATAAGCCGGCGTAGGCAGTTTTTGATTTTCCCTGTCATAAGCCGACTGATATCTTGAAAGATCGGATTCATTCGCAATCAAACTAGCAAGGGGCCAAATCTCCTTCACGCAGGTGGCAAAATCTTTTTTGTCAAAAGGAGTGCCATCCTCTTTTAAACTTGGATACCCGGTTGAAATGTCGGCCGGGTCTAATTCTGGTAGCCATGCCTTGGCCCGGGTCAAGGCTGTTATGGCGCCAGCCCTTGCAGATGATTGGTTCATTTCATTAAATCTTTCAGGCAGCATAGAAAGCTTCCTCAAGACCTCAACTAAGAGTGTTGGGGCTTGGTTAGATGGAGAAATTGTGGCCAATGCATGTCGAGCCCCTGTATAAAGCTGTTCCACTAGCATATAAACCACCTTTAGCTTCACAAGCATATCCTGGTTGAGATTGGTGCTCGTGGGACCTGCATAATGATCATGAATGGATCAGAGGTGGTTCATCTCATCATGGAAGATATTCAAATTTGACAATCACAAGGCGACTTACCAAAGATAGCCGAAACCATCTGCGATACATGGCGTTTTAACCCGGAAAATTCTATGGTCACCTCCTCAAGGGAGCCGCCTCCGCCTTTTCAGCCCATTGTGTCAAGGCAATCTTCTCTTCAGCCCAGGCGTTTTTCTTGACTTCAAAGCCGGTCTTCAGTTTTTCTGATTCAGCCACACTGAACTCAAACTTTGAGTTTGCCTTCTATGTTTCATATTTTTGCAGCTCTAGATGAGTCTTCAAGACAGATAGCTCTGATTGAAGTTGAGCAGTGGTAGTCTGTACATACACCGGGTCAAAGTCATAATTCAAGCTTAGCCAAAAACATGAAGTCCCAAGCCTTTTGCAAGCAACAACACTTGGCACTTGGGGGCTAATGTCTACCGAAAAAATTATTCATGTAACGGCTTATGTGAATAAGTCCCAAGCACTTTGCGAGCAAGAGTAATGGCTCTTGGGGGCTAATGCATATTGCTTGGTTCTGTTACAACTTTATGATGACCCGGTGATACGTCTCCAACATATCTATAATTTTTTATTGTTCCATGCTATTATATTACCTGTTTTGAATGTTTATGGGCTTTACTAAACACTTATATATCATTTTTGGGACTAACCTATTAACCGCAGGCCCAGCCCAAGTTGCTGTTTCTTTGCCTGTTTCAGTGTTTCGCGGAAAAGGAATATCAAACGGAGTCCAAACGGAATGAAACCTTCGGGAGAGATCTTTTTGGAACAAACACAATCCAGGAGACTCGGAGTGGATGTCAAGCAGCAGACGAGGAAGCCACAAGGTAGGAGGGCGTGCCCTAGGGGGGTGGGTGCATCCCCCACCCTCGTGGGCCCCTTGTGGCTCCCCTGACCGACTTCTTTCGCCTATATATATATATCTACGTACCCCGAAAACATCCAGGAGCACCATGAAACCCTATTTCCACCGCCGCAACCTTCTATACCCGTGAGATCCCATCTTGGAGCCTTTTCCTGCACTCTGCCGAAGAGGGAATCGATCACGGAGGGCTTCTACATCAACGCCATAGCCTCTCCGATGAGTTGTGAGTAGTTTGCCACAGACCTTCGGGTCCATAGTTATTAGCTAGATGGCTTCTTCTCTCTCTTTGAATCTCAATACAATGTTCTCCTCGATCTTCTTGGAGATCTATTCGATGTAACTCTTTTTGCGGTGTGTTTGTCGAAATCCGATAAATTGTGGGTTTATGATCAAGTTATCTATGAGAAATATTTGAATCTCCTCTGAATTCTTTTATGTATGATTGGTTATCTTTGCAAGTCTCTTCGAATTATCAGTTTGGTTTGGCCTACTAGATTGATCTTTCTTGCAATGGGAGAAGTGCTTAGCTTTCGGTTCAATCTTGCACTGTCCTTTCCTAGTGACAGCAGGGGCAGCAAGGCACGTATTGTATTGTTGCCATCGAGGTTAAAAGATGGGGTTTATATCATATTTCTTGAGTTTATCCTTCTACATCATGTCATCTTGCTTAATGCGTTACTCTGTTCTTATGAACTTAATACTCTAGATGCATGCTGGATAGCGGTCGATATGTGAAGTAATAGTAGTAGATGCAGGCAGGAGTCAGTCTACTAATCTTGGACGTGATGCCTATATACATGATCATGCCTAGATATTCTCATAACTATGCACTTTTCTATCAATTGCTCAATAGTAATTTGTTCACCCACCGCAATACTTATGCTATCTTGAGAGAATCCACTAGTGAAACCTATGGCCCCCGGGCCTATTTTCCATCATATAAGTTTTCGATCTACTTTATTTTGCAATCTTTACTTTCCAATATATATCATAAAAATACCAAAAATATTTATCTTATCTTATTATCTCTATCAGATCTCACTTTCGCAAGTGGCCGTGAAGGGATTGACAACCCCTTTATCGCGTTGTTTGCGAGGTTCTTGTTTTTTTGTGTAGGTACGAGGGACTTGGAGTGTAGTCTCCTACTGTATTGATACCTTGGTTCTCAAAGTTGAGGAAAATACTTACGCTACTTTGCTGCATCACCCTTTCTTCTTCAAGGGAAAACCAATGCATGCTCAAGAGGTAGCAAGAAGGATTTCTGGCTCCGTTGTCGGGGAGATCTACGCACAAGTCAAGACATACCAAGTACCCATCACAAACTCTTCTCCGTCGCATTACATTATTTGCCATTTGCCTCTCGTTTCCTCTCCCCCACTTCACCCTTGACGTTTATTCGCCTCCTCTTTACCGTTTTCCTTCCCTTTGCCATGGCCAAATCAAAAAGAGCTAAAGGTTCTCTCCAAGGTTTTAGTACTCTGGATAGTCCCTCTATCCTCTCTAAGCTCATAAATAATGATGCTATGGAAAGACCTACCGGGGTTATCACTGAGAGTTTGAATAATTTTGATGAAGATGACTCCGGAATTTTTCATTATTTACTTGATGATTCTTTAAAAGATGCTTGTGATAGGCTGTTAAGGATTAGAGCTAGCTATGTGCCACAATATCAAATTGAGATTTACCTCGAAAGCTTTTATGTTGGCTTACTCTCTTCATTAAGCAAGTCTTAGATTCTATTTTTGAAGAAGGTTTTCTTGAGTGGGATGCCATAGACACCTATGAAAAAATGAAAACTATATTTGGGCACCCCATTAATGATAAGGTTGAATCCACCACTCTTTTATGCTTTTATCAAAATGAAATTATCAAAGAGATGAAGGCTAGCTTAGATGCAAATTTCCGTAACGTGCTTAATATTTCTTCCTACATTAATGGCCATGTGCTTTCTCGAAATAGAAAGATAAATGCTATAGATAATAAATTTTCTCTTTTCTTTCCCAATACCAAAGATGGCAATACTTAGATCTATTCTCACTTTTATGCCTAGCTAGGGGCGTTAAACAATAGCGCTTGTTGAGAGGCAACCCAATTTTATTTCTGTTCCTTAATTTTTGTTCCTGTTTAGTAATAAATAATTCATCTAGCCTCTGTTTAGATGTGGTTTTATGTTTTAATTAGTGTTTGTGCCGATAAGAACCTTTGGGAACACTTGGGTGAAGTCTATATGATCTCGCTGTAAAAAACAGAAACTTTAACACTCACGAGATTTGCTGTCGTATTTTATTGGAGAGTGATTTCAGGTTGATTATCTTTGAATATGATTAATAGACAAATTCCCCACGTCCAACAATTTATTTTAGAATTTTTGGAGTTACAGAATTATTCTAAAGTTACAGATTGCTACAGACTGTTCTGTTTTTGACAGATTCTGTTTTTCGTGTGTTGTTTGCTTATTTTGATGAATCTATGGCTAGTATCGGGGGGTATGAACCATAGAGAAGTTGGAATACAGTAGGTTTAACACCAATATAAATAAAAATGAGTTCATTATAGTACCTTAAGTAGTGGTTTTTCTTTCTTACACTAACGGATCTTATGAGATTTTCTATTGAGTTTTGTGTTGTGAAGTTTTCAAGTTTTGGGTAAAGATTTGATGGATTATGGAATAAGGAGTGGCAAGAGCTCAAACTTGGGGATGCCCATGTCATCCCAAGATAAATTCAAGGACAACCAAAATCCTAAGCTTGGGGATGCCCCGGAAGGCATCCCCTCTTTCGTCTTCGTCTATCGGTAACTTTACTTGGGGCTATATTTTTATTCACCACATGATATGTGTTTTGCTTGGAGCGTCTTGTATGATATGAGTCTTTGCTTGTTAGTTTACCACAATAATCCTTGCTGTACACACCTTTTGGGAGAGACACACATGATTCGGAATTTATTAGAATACTCTATGCGCTTCACTTATATCTTTTGAGCTAGAAAATTTTGCTCTAGTACTTCACTTATATCTTTTTAGAGCACGGTGGTGGTTTTATTTTCAAGAAATTATTGATCTCATGCTTCACTTATATTATTTTGAGAGTCTTTTAGAACAGCATGGCAATTTTCTTTGGTTATAAAACGAGTCCTAATATGATGGGCATCCAAGTTGGGTATAATAAAAACTATCATATAAAGTGCATTGAACACTATGATAATTTGATACTTCATAATTGTTTTGAGATATAAAGGTGGTAATGTTAGAGTCATGCTAGTTGGGTAAGTCTGAAATTGAGAAATGCTTGTGTTAAAGTTGGCAAGCCCCGTAGCATGCACGTATGGTAAAAGTTGTGTAACAAATTTGTAGCATGGGGTGCTCTTTGAGTGCTTTCCTTATGAGTGGCGGTCGGGGACGAGCAATGGTCTTTTCCTACCAATCTATCCCTCTAGGGGCATGCGTAGTAGTACTTTTGAGGGAGTCCCGGATTAGGGGGTGTCCGGATGACCGGACTATGACCTTTGGCCGGACTCCTGGACTATGAAGATACAAGATTGAAGACTTCGTCCCGTGTCCGGATGGGACTTTCCTTGGCGTGAAAGGCAAGCTTGGCTATACGATATGTAGATCTCATCCCATTGTAACCGACTCTGCGTAAACCTAGCCCTCTCCGGTGTCTATATAAACTGGAGAGTTTTAGTCCGTAGGACGGACAACAATCATACCATAGGCTAGCTTCTAGGGTTTAGCCTCTCTGATCTCGTGGTAGATCTACTCTTGTACTACCCATATCATCAATATTAATCAAGCAGGAGTAGGGTTTTACCTCCATCAAGAGAGCCCGAACCTGGGTAAAAACATCGTGTCCCTTGTCTCATGTTACCATTCGCCTAGACGCACAGTTCGGGACCCCCTACCCGAGATCCGCCAGTTTTGACACCGACATTGGTGCTTTCATTGAGAGTTCCTCTGTGTCGTTACCTTTAGGCCCTATGGCTTCTCCGATCATCAACAACGATGCAGTCCAGGGTGAGACTTTTGTCCCCAGATAGAGCTTCGTATTCGGCGGCTTTGCACTGCGGGCCAATTCGCTTGGCCATCTGGAGCAGATCGAAAGCTACGCCCCTGGTCATCAGGTCAATTTGAACTACACGGCTGACATCCGCGGAGACTTGATCTTCGACGGATTCGAGCCACAGCTGAGCGCGCCGCACTGTCACGAAGGGCATGATCTAGCTCGGCCGCCGGACAGTGCCCATAGGGCCGCTCCGGTATCCGCTCCGACCCTTAGCTCGGAGCCGACTGCACCGATCGAGGACGGGTGGTTGGACACCGCCTCGGGGGCCGCAATCTCTACGACGATCGAGCCGAACACCAGTCTTGTCCTTCACGAAGCTTGCGACTCCAAGGTGTCGGACTCTTTTCCGGATTCCGAGCCTTCCGCACCCCTGCCGATCCAACCCGATTGGGCGCCGATCATGGAGTTCGCCGCCGCGGACATCTTTCAACACTCGCCCTTTGGCGACATTCTGAATTCACTACAGTCTCTCTCTTTATCAGGAGAGCCCTGGCCGGATTATGGTCAGCAAGGTTGGGATGCGGACGATGAAGAAATTCGAAGCCCACCCACCACCCACTTCATAGCCACTGTCGATGATTTAACCGACATGCTCGACTTCGACTCCGAAGACATCGACGGTATGGACGACGATGCAGGAGACGAACAGGAATCAACACCTATAAGGCACTAGACAACCACCTCATCTCACGATGTATACATGGTGGACACACCTAAAAGAAACGATGACGAGGAACATGGGACGCAACAAGGGATCATTCCCTCGAAAAGCAATCAAAGCGGTGGCATAAGCGACGCGCCAAACCCCACCTCGACAGAGACCCAGCCATAGAGCAGGGTGAACCGGCAGACGACGAACATGCCAGCGAGCAACCGTCCGAACAGGGCAACTTGGGCAAACAAACCGAACAACCCACCCCGGGTGAAGATGATAGTCCGGACGACCTCACGCCGGACAAGTTACTGGAGCAGAAGAACCTCCACAAAAGGCTCATCGCCACTGCGCGCAGCCTGAAAAAGCAGAAGCGGAAGCTCAAAACAGCGGAAGATGCACTCAGAATTAGATGGGGCAAAGTACTCAACACCGCAGACAAATACGGTGACAGTCGCCACACAAAGAGCTACCCGAAGCGAAAATTACTACCGGAATTCGATGAGGAGGCCTTAGAGCCCCCGCAATCAAAAAATAAAGAAGATACCCGGTCGGATAAACAACCCCATGGCAAACATAGAGTGGCAAGGGGCGCCGCACTCAAGACGGCACGCGATCCGCACAAGGATTCGCATCAAAAAGATGGCCCAGCCAGATCTATCTACGGACCAAGAAAGCAAGCTCTAGTAAGCAATGCAACGCAACAAGTATCCGAACATCACGGCACACCCAAATATAGGGGCGCTGCACAACCCCTATGTTTCATCGATGAGGTGCTGGAACATGAATTTCCAGCGGGATTCAAACCCGTAAACATAGAGGCATACGACGGAACAACAGACCCTGGAGTCTGGATTGAGGACTATATCCTCCACATACACATGGCTAGAGGAGATGACCTTCACGCCATAAAATATTTACCCCTCAAGCTCAAAGGGCCAGCCCGGCATTGGCTTAAAAGCCTTCCCGAAAACACCATAGGAAGTTGGGAAGAGCTCGAGGATGTTTTTCGAGCATATTTTCAAGGGACCTATGTCCGACCTCCGGATGCAGACGATCTAAATCATATAACTCAACAACCCAGAGAGTCAGCCCAGAAATTCTAGAACAGATTTCTTACTAAAAAAAACCAGATAGTCGACTGTCCAGACGCCGAAGCCTTAGCAGCTTTCAAGCACAGCGTCCGGGACGATTGGCTCGCCAGACACCTCGGCCAAGAAAAGCCGAGAACAATGGCCACATTAACAAGCCTCATGACCCGCTTTTGCGCGGGAGAAGATAGCTAGTTGGCGAGGAGCAGCACCAGTGATCCAAGTACATCTGAATCTAGGGATGGAAACGGGAAACCGCGACATAGCAAGGACCAGCGCCGGACCAAGGGAAGCAGCCCAAAGAGCACGGCAGTCAACGCCGGATTCAAAATCTCTCGGCAGAATCAGAAAAAGCCGCCCCCAAGGATAATAGGGACAAGCTATCCAACCTCAACAAAATCTTGGACAAAATATGCCAAATCCACAGTACTCTCGGGAGGCCTCCAAACCACACCCATAGAGATTGTTGGGTCTTCAAGCAATCCGGCAAACTTAAGCCAAACACAAGGGGCTTGACATACCAAGCGAGGACGACGACGAACCCCACAAGCAGAGCACTGGAGAACAAAAGAAGTTCCCGCAAGCAGTCAAAATAGTAAATTCACTTCATGTGACAAAAGGGAAAAACAGAGTGGCGCCTATGGAGATACGCGCCATACGGCCTGTCCCTGAGGAGTCCCGCCACTGGTTGTTGCAACCAATCACCTTCGATCATCAGGATTACTCTAGAAGTATCCGGAACACAGGCTGGACTGCCTTGGTATTAGATCCGATAATTGACGGACTCCACTTTACACAAGTCCTAATGGACGGCGGCATCGATCTAAACCTGCTATACCAGGACACAATCCGCAAAATGGGGATAAACCCAACAATAATTCGCCATGGCAACACTTCCTTTCAAGGGGTAACGCCAGGCCCAGATACCCATTGTACGGGTTCCCTCTTGTTAGAAGTTATGTTCGGCTCCCCCGACAACTTTCGAAGCGAAAAGCTAACCTTCCAAATCGCCCCATTCATAAGTAGCTATCAAGCACTACTGGGACGCGACGCTTTCGCTCGCTTTAACGCAATACCGCATTATGCATCCCTTACACTTAAAATGCCTGGTCCACGAGGCATCATCTCATTAATGGGGAATGTCGAGTGTTCCTCGAGCGCGAAAGATGGTGCGGCTGCCTTGACAGCCGCACACTAAACCAGCTTTACTAGTTAAAGCACCTAAACAGGTCGTTCAAGACCCCGGACATGGCTAGACGAGTCCGGCGTAAACATACAAAGGCTTACTAGCCACATACCCCTGTACAAGGGGCTCCGCGCGTTTACACCAAGAGACAATAAAGCTCAATTCTACCCATCTTCTGAATTATACTTTGTTTATTTAATATAACATAGATTTTTCGCATGATTGTTTTCAACTAAGTTCCTCTCTTTTACAGATGAACACCGTGCTATACTCGTCTAGGATACGGCACAACGGAGACACAGGCGCAGACGTGCAGTAGGGACCCATTCCAAGGATCTTTTCAGATTAAGATCCTGCGTAAACCTTTTTTACTGTCTCTTGTTGATAACATCCCCTGGTTTTTTGTTATAACCGTGGAGGAGGCTGGCGTCTTGGCATGTGGCCATGCTAGAATTCTGCGCGTACCTGGACACCAGGGGCTTCTTACCAAGGGCTTTTGTTCAGCCCGTTTTCATAAAGACCGAATACCTTAGGGAGTGTTCGGCGTCGCGAGTTTGGCCTTATATGCATCAGCTCCGAATCATGTCTTTGGTCAAATGTTGGGTTTGCCTGGCTCCTGTGTTTTGCTGCCTTACGTTCCGCTCTATCGGCTAAGACGGCACCAGGAGAACTACTGCGATTGTGCCCCGGTTCCGCCAGGCGAGCACCTCAGTAGAGAAAGCCGAAAACTGACTGTCATGATATAGCGTGAGACTGGTCAACCACTCGATGACTTGCCGGAACCTTTAGGATTTCTCCGCATTAACGAAGGGCCGTTTCCTGGTCAGGCACACACGTGCCCCAAATTCTGGTGAGTGCGGTGCCCCTAGGGGCTATATAGTAGCCCAACTGTCAAACTCCTATGGCTAAGTGAAAGTGATAAAGCATTATAGTCCGGTTGCCTAGTTCGCTGCGCTATCACCTCCTTTATAGGACCAAGACGTTGGATCAAGTGTGAAAATGCGTCTTCTGCGAACACCCCCGCATTATATGCATGGGGGCTGAAGCCAACGACTGCCATCTTTCAGGTTATATACACATATACATTAACGGCCGCACAGGAGGTATTCTAATTCTTGAAAGCACAAGTATAAAAAGCTTTTATATTCCATCGAAACATTGTTTTACAATAATACACGTTATTCGAACATAACATCCTTCGAGCACTGCGTCTCTATTAAACGAGCGCCCTGCAGAACTTCCTCAAAATAGTGCTCGTTAGGCACTCGGCTTTCGTCCGAATCTTGGGATGCAACAGCACTGGCCTTCATCTCCGCCCAGTATGTCTTGACACGGGCAAGAGCCATCTGTGCACCCTCTATGCATGCTGACCTCTTCATTGCATCAATATGCGGCACCGCACCAAGGAACTGCTGCACCAAGCTAAAATAACTCTTCAGCTCGGGCCCTTTCGGCCACAGATGACTCACGACATGCTTCATGGAGAGTCCGGATAACCTGTTCAGCTCCACCCATGCGGCCAAACGATCGGATACCAAAAGTGGGCGCTCTGGATTGTGGAACTGCGACCAAAAAAGTTCTTCCAATTCGTGGTCATTTCGATCCCGGAAGTGTTCGGTCGCGTCTGCGGCACTCGCCGCCAAATCCAGATAAGTGTTCGCCGCACTCCAATTCCTGTCCAACGGAGCATACTTAGGATCCCCGAACTTCATCCACAGCATATAGGGCTTTCCAGCCGTGATATCTCTGGCTTGACGTAGCTCCTCCTTCATAGCTCTCATCACAGAGCGAGTATCCTTGTCCTTGGTAGTGACCTTTTCTAGGTCCTTCTGTGCCACCCTATCTTCTTTTTCAAGAAGCTTGCAGCGGTCGGAAGCATTCTTCAATTTTACAGCCATCTCGGCCATTTCCTTCTTGCTCTGGCAGTGAGCAGCATGTTTGGCTTTTAGCTCTTCAGCCGCCTTTAGGGCAGCCGCATCGCTTTTCCTGGCCTGCTCCTTGGCTCGGGCAAGTTCCGCCCGAAGGTTCTCCATGGCAGCGGCACCATCTGCATTAAGCACACATGTTACAAGGTACGAGCATCAAGCTCCTCTTACCATATGTCTTCGGAGACATTACATACCTTGTGCCTCATCCAGCCGCTCGTTGACAAGAGCGATGTCGGCATCTGCCACGTCAAGTTGCCGCTTTAGCTCGGCAAATTCATCAGTCCGGCTAGCCACCGAACACTTCACCACCTACATAGGACAGGCGACATATTATACCTGGGATTATGATCCTCTGCGCGCCGTCATTTTGGACAACGCACAGAGTCTCAGGGGCTACTATCTATACAGGGCGCATTTTATATATGCGGATCTGTCAAAAGGTACATCATTTCGCGTACCTCAAAGCCTGTCAGCAAACTCCTGACGGCCTCGTACAACCCGCTCTTCGCGGATGAAATTCTTATAATCACCGTATCCATCAACGCACGGTGTTCTTCTGAGATAGACGCTCGCCCTAGCAGATCCTTCAGCTCCTCCGACCGTGCACCGGACGGTGCCGGACTAGTCCGATGGCCTCTTTTGAGGGCCGGACACGGAGGGCCTTGGGGTGCAATATGGCTGCCTTCCGGCCCTGCCGGATTCGGAGAAAGCCCCCGTGACGACACCTCAGGGTCGCTCGCCTCGCAAGGCGGTACGGCATGGGGAGGCGTTCCGCTCTCCATCATCTTCGGAAAAAGATCCCCTGAAGATGAGCTCTGCTGAGAGGGGCTGAGGTCCGAACTACAAGGTAAATTTTCGGTTATCTTCCTCAGAAATAGAACAGGGATGTCTCTCATTTTAAACCCCTCTTTTTACATACGGCTCGGTGGAGAGCTGATCCCCTTGGGGGCGCAATGCGACCGGGGCACCCCCCGGCGCCGGACCCTCTGACGAAGATTTTTCCCCCCGCTTTGAGGCCGTCGCCTCCAGGTCTTCAGAGGCGGTCCTCTTCTTCCCTGGATAGAGGAATTCTCGATTCCTCCTTTCCTGACAAACTCCTTCGTGGAGGCGGTAGCTTCTTTGTTCCCCTCTTCGCCTTCTTCCAAAGGTGCAATCTCCAGCATCCTGGTTAACACGGGATCCGGCGTGGTCTCAGGGAGGGGGGCCGGACACCTGATAAGATTTGCTTTCGCTATCCACTCCTATTTAAAGGATAGCTCTTTTAAGGGAAATTTTATGATAAATGCACGGATAGCGTGTCCGGGTACAGGGCTACTTACTTGAGTATCCGGGCGATTGCAGCTCAGACCTGCGTGCTCGGACAAGTCCGGACACATTGCTTGTGATCCGAAGAACAATTTGTACATCTCCATGGGCGTCGTGCCCATAAAATGTTGGAGAGCTCGTGGTCCTTCCGGATTAAACTCCCGCAGACGGAGGGGGCGGCGTTTGCAGGGCAGGACGCAACGAATCAACATAACATGCGTCACTGTAGCCAGATTGATATCTCTTTCTAGGAGATCTCGAATGCGGCCCTACAACAAGGGCACGTCCTTGGACGGCCCCCAGTTAAGCCCTTTATTGACCCATGACGCCAGCTATGGTGGGGGACCCGAGCGAAAGGCAGGAGGCGCCACCCATTTGGTGCCCCTGGGAGCTATGATATAAAACCACTCTTGTTGGCACAAGCCGAACTCCTCTTGAAAAGAGCCCTCAGGCCATGGAGCGTTGGCAATCTTGCTTATGACAGCACCTCCGCACTATGCGTGCTACCCCTCGATCATCTTTGGCTCTACTTTGAAGGTTTTGAGCCACAATCCGAAGTGAGGAGTAATATGGAGGAAGGCCTCGCACACGACAATGAACGATGAGATATGGAGGATGGACTCCGGAACTAAGTTGTGAAATTCCAGCCCGTAGTAAAACATGAGCCCCCTCACGAAGGGGTCAATCGGGAAGCCTAGCCCCCGAAGGAAGTGAGACGCGAACACCACGCTCTCACCGGGCTTGGGAGTGGGAATGACCTGCCCTTGAGCAGGCAGCCTATGCAAGATTTCGCTGGTTAGATACCTGGCGTCTCTTAGCTTTAACACGTCTTCTTCCGTAATGGAGGAAGGCATCCACCGGCCTTGAAGGTTGGAGCTGGACATCGTCGAAGGTCCGAAGCGCCTGAATCTGGAGCTTTGGGTGTTGGAACTAAGGTGAGAGGCGGATTTGATTGGGATTGAAAGAAAGGAGTCGAGCCTTGGTATCTTTATAAAGAGGTTGAATACCAAGAGCCCTCCCCGTGACCGTTTGGGACTCACTTTCGATTAAAGAGATATACCAATGGCACGGTTGGGTTACCCACGCCCATATTGATGAGAATCCCGGTATAAGGGGACACGATCTCTGCTTTGACAAGACGTGCCAAGGAAACCGCCTTGCTAAACGCGCTGAGGTGGGACAGTAAAACGACTCGAATAAAGGCTTGGCTGTGGCATGGTGTCACGCTGCGGAATACGTCAGCAGATTAGATTTGTACAAATATTATTCTCTCTACGGTGGTATGTGGAACTTATTTTGCAGAGCCGGACACTATCCTTGTGTTCAACATCTTCTATGAAGTATTCGGAGGAGGAATCCGCCTTGCAATGCCAAAGACAATTTGCGCGTCGGACTCGTCGTCATTGAAGCCTGGTTCAGGGGCTACTGAGGGAGTCCTGGATTAGGGGGTGTCCGCATGACCGGACTATGACCTTTGGCCGGACTCCTGGACTATGAAGATACAAGATTTAAGACTTCGTCCCGTGTTCGGATGGGACTTTCCTTGGCGTGGAAGGCAAGCTTGGCGATACGATATGTAGATCTCCTCCCATTGTAACCGACCCTGCGTAACCCTAGCCCTCTCCAGTGTCTATATAAACCGGAGAGTTTTAGTCCGTAGGACGGACAATAATCATACCATAGGCTACCTTCTAGGGTTTAGCCTCTCTGATCTCGTGGTAGATCTACTCTTGTACTACCCATATCATCAATATTAATCAAGCAGGAGTAGGGTTTTACCTCCATCGAGAGGGCCCGAACCTGGGTAAAAACATCGTATCCCTTGTCTCCTGTTACCATCCGCCTAGACGCACAGTTCGGGACCCCCTACCCGAGATCCGCCGGTTTTGACACCGACAACTTTGCTTCGAGGGCTAATAAATTTTTGCAATAAGTATATGAGTTCTTAATGACTAATGTGAGTCCATGGATTATACACACTCTTACCTTTCCGCATTTTTGCTAGCCTCTACGATACCGTGCATTGCCCGTTTTCACCTTGAGAGTTGGTGCAAACTTCACCAGTGCATCCAAACCCCATGATATGATATGCTCTATCACACATAAACCTCCTTATATCTTCCTCAAAACAGCCACCATACCTACCTATTATGGCATTTCCATAGCCATTCCGAGATATATTTCCATGCAACTTTCCACAGTTTCATTTATTATGACACGCTCCATCATTGTCATATTGCTTTTTGCATGATCATGTAGTTGACATCGTATTTGTGGCAAGGCTACCTTTATAATTCTTTCATACATGTCACTCTTGATTCATCAGATATATCCTGGTACACCGCCGGAGGCATTCACATAGAGTCATATTTTGTTCTAAGAGTTGAGTTGTAATTCTTGAGTTGTAAATAAATAGAAGTGTGATGATCTTCATTATTAGAGCATTGTCCCAAGTGAGGAAAGGATGATGGAGACTATGATTCCCCCACAAGTCGAGATGAGACTCCGGACTTTATGAAAAAAACAAAAGAGGCCAAAGAAGCCCAAAGAAAAAAGAGGCCAAAGAAGCCCACCAAAAAAAAGAGTAAATGAGAGAAGGGACAATGTTACTATCCTTTTACCACACTTGTGCTTCAAAGTAGCACCATGATCTTCATGATAGAGAGTCTCCTATGTTGTCACTTTAATATACTAGTGGGAATTTTTCAATATAGAACTTGTCTTGTATATTCCAATGATGGGCTTCCTCAAAATGCCCTAGGTCTTCATGAGCAAGCAAGTTGGATGCACACCGACTTAGTTTCTTTTGTTGAGCTTTCATATATTTATAGCTCTAGTGCATCTGTTGCATGGCAATCCCTACTCCTTGCATTGACATCAATTGATGGGCATCTCCATAGCCCATTGATTAGCCTTGTCGATGTGAGACATTCTCCCTTTTTTGTCTTCTCTCATAACCCCTATCATTATAATCTATTCCACCGATAGTGCTTTATCCATGGCTTGCGCTCATGTATTGCGTAAGAGTTGAACAGGCTGAAGCGCGTTAAAAAGTATGAACCAATTGCTCGGCTTTTCATCGGGGTTATGCATAAGGGGACTATTTTGTGTTACGAAAATGAAGCATGGCCAAACTATATGATTTTGTAGGGATAAGCTTTCTTTGGCTATGTTATTTTTATAATACATAATTACTTCATTAGTATGCTTGAAGTATTATTATTTTTATGTCAATGTTAAACTTTTATCTTGAATCATTTGGATCTGAACAATCATGCCGCAATAAAGAAAATTACATTGAGAAATATGCTAGGTAGTATTTCACATCAAAAATTCTGTTTTTATCATTTACCTACTCGAGGACGAGCAGGAATTAAGCTTGGGGATGCTTGATATGTCTCCAACATATCTATAATTTTTGATTATTCCATGCTATTATATTACCTGTTTTGGATGTTTATGGGCTTTACTAAACACTTTTATATAATTTTTTGGGACTAACCTATTAACCGGAGGCCCGGCCCAAATTGTTGTTTCTTTGCATGTTTTAGTGTTTCGCAGAAAAGGAATATCAAACGGAGTCCAAACGGAATGAAACCTTCGGGAGAGATCTTTTTGGAACAAACGCAATCCAGGAGACTTGGAGTAGACGTCAAGCAACAGACGAGGAAGCCACGAGGCAGGGGGTGCGCCCTACGGGGGTGGGCACACCCCCCACCCTCATGGGCCCCTCGTGGCTCCCTTGACCGACTTCTTTCGCCTATAT
>NC_041393.1:544403288-544438277 GCF_002162155.2 Triticum dicoccoides | reverse complement strand
GTACCCCGAAAACATCCAGGAACACCACAAAACCCTATTTCCACCGCCGCAACCTTCTGTACCCGTGAAATCGCATCTTGGAACCTTTTCCGGTGCTCTACCAGAGGGGGAATCGATCATGGAGGGCTTCTACATCAAAGCCATAGCCTCTCCGATGAGTTGTGAGTTGTTTACCACAAACCTTCAGGTCCATAGTTATTAGCTAGATGGTTTCTTATCTCTCTTGGAATCTCAATACAATGTTCTCCTCGATCTTCTCGGAGATCTATTCAATGTAACTCTTTTTGCGGCGTGTTTGTCGAGATCCGATGAATTCTGGGTTTATGATCAAGTTTATCTATGAGAAATATTTGAATCTCCTCTGAATTCTTTTATGTATGATTGGTTATCTTTGCAAGTCTCTTCGAATTATAAGTTTGGTTTGGCCTACTAGATTGATCTTTCTTGCAATGGGAGAAGTGCTTAGCTTTGGGTTCAATCTTGCGGTGTCCTTTCCCAATGACAGCAGGGGCAGCAAGGCACGTATTGTATTGTTGCCATCGAGGATAAAAAAATGGGGTTTATATCATATTGCTTGAGTTTATCCTTCTACATCATGTCATCTTGCTTAATGCGTTACTCTGTTTTTATGAACTTAATACTCTAGATGCATGTTGGATAGCGATCGATGTGTGGAGTAATAGTAGTAGATGCAGGCAGGAGTCGGTCTACTAATCTTGGACGTGATGCCTATATACACGATCATGCCTAGATATTCTCATAACTATGCACTTTTCTATCAATTGCTCGACAGTAATTTGTTCACCCACCGTAATACTTATGTTATCTTGAGAGAAGCCACTAGTGAAACCTATGGTCCCCGGGTCTATTTTCCATCATATAAGTTTTCGATCTACTTTATTTTGCAATCTTTACTTTCCAATCTATATCATAAAAATACCAAAAATATTTATCTTATCTTATTATCTCTATCATATCTCACTTTTAAAAGTGGCTGTGAAGGGATTGACAACCCCTTTATCGCTTTGGTTGCGAGGTTCTTGTTTGTTGGTGTAGGTATGAGAGACTTGGAGTGTAGTCTCCTACTGGATTGATACCTTGGTTCTCAAAACTGAGGGAAATACTTACGCTACTTTGTTGCATCACCCTTTCTTCTTCAAGGGAAAAACCAACGCATGCTCAAGAGGTAGCACCCGACCACTGCCGTCTCACGAGAACTACACAAGTCAGTAATGTTTTCAAAAGAATGGAGGACCGGCTCATTCATGCTGATTAAACCGGCCCTTGGGGGCTACGGATTCAGTATTAATCATTACAGATCAATTTTAAACCGGATGCTTTAAGCCGGATTTTTTGAAGGAGTCTAGCAAAAGGTATTACTTATGCTCATGGTTGATCTATAGTCTACAACATATTCATCATAAACAATAGACTTGGGAGCTGACAAGAGGTTCATAACTTAGTAAAGGAAGAGCTCATACCTCAAAATTTTGGTGCATTTGCTTCACCATGTCAATTTCAAGCTCACGGCTGCTATGTACTTGACTGAGATAACCAGAGTATACTTCGCCAATGCTTAAGTGGGAGTAGTCAGCAACGTCAAATCTTACTTTATGCCGTTCAATGTGTTCTTCCTTGATGGAATGCTTGGCTAGGACAGTGGGTCTTCTCGGCTCTCTAAAGCCGGTGTTAGTGATAACCACATCATCATCTGGAGTATCAGCCGTCTTCACTGGACAGGATTCTTCATGATTCAAAGGGTCAACGCTGGCTTGCTCCATATGAGGGTCGGAAGTTACTGGCGGGTCATCAAGAACCGGATCTGATGGTTGAGGAACAGAGGCCTCGGGCACTGCAAGTTGTTGCTCCGGTTCATTAACTTTCAGATCTTCAACCAGCTTATTCACCCTTGCTTTCTTGCTGGGTTTGAATTTTCCACTGCATGAGTCATGAGAGGTCAGTATAAGTATCAAGGAGTATATATGAGCAAATAAATAATTATTATTACCCGGGTGCAGTCTTGAAACCGGAAGATGAGACTGAGATGAGTCGCCGGAAGAGGAATGAGATGTTTCCTGATAATTTGAGTCGGAGGAATTAAGTGGTTGACGAGTGAGACCCGCCAGAGGATATAAAGAATTTGAATTAGGGGTGACCTCATTTCGATGCTTCCTCAGAGTGTTTGGTAAGCCGGAAGATAGTTCTTAATCCCTGCTAGTCCGAGCCTGCCACCGGCTCTCGTGCTGCTGTTGCTTCAAAAGAAAGTGAGGATCGAAATGAGCTAAGGGGTGTGAAAAGCTTACTTTCCGGGTTACTCTTTGAATTTTTTATCTTGGCAAGGGCTTGGAGTCAGAGAAAATGATAGTAACCTCTTCTTCGAGTGCTTGACTGGTCCCCGTGTCATCCTGATGATAATCAATGTCAATAAGATGGTTGAAAAAGGAGCCAAGAGAGTCAAGGGCTACCTCCGACTCAGAGCTGTCGTCCAGTTCAAGCATCTCCAAAGTACTAGGTTTCTTTCCTTTCTTCTTAGTGGCCTTCTTGGCCTTCCTGGCCCTCTTGCCAGCTTCATGGTCATATTCATTCTTCCAAAAGTCGTCATCACCCTGTGAAAGTCATCAAGGTTGAGTAAAACAAAGTATTCAAGGATGAAAGCAAAATAAAGGGTTTGGCGGCTTACCCCTGGTGCCGGGTTAGATTTGCAGAAAGGGCTCAGGCCCACCTTCTGCAGTCCGCTGGACTTTCATGCAGAAGAGACTTTGTCATCTCATTGATGGCATCGTCAGTTAAGTCATCAGAGCTGTGGCACGGTTGATCTTTTTTGGCGCTAGTGTAAGTGCACATTAAGCTGGAGTGGCGACTTAAGGGAATGACCCGCCATGAAACCTAGCATCGAATTAAGTCAATGTCGGTCAAGCCGTTTCCCAATAGAGCCTTAACCTTGGCAATGGTAGGGCGAGTTTCTTGCGTTCAACTGCTGTTAGCTTGTCAGGGAGGATATGTTTTGAGTCTAGGTGCAGGGCGCGAAAGCCGGGCAGTGGTTTCTCATTAGCCGGAGAAGTGTCTTTGCAATAGAACCATGCCTGATTCCAATCCTTGGGATGACTCGGCAGGTGATCATAAGGAAAAATAGGGTCTCTTCTCCTCTGAATTAAGATTCCATGAAGTTCCAGACTAGGTCCATTTGAGTAGTCATTCTGGCGGTTCAAATAAAAGTACACTCTGAATAGCTACACACTGGGCTCCTCTTGAAGGTATACCTCACAGAACACTTGGAAATTGCATATATTTGACACGGAATTGGGTCCGATGTCTTGAGGATGGAGATTGAAAAAGTGCAGAACATCCCGGAAGAATTTAGAGCCGGGCGGTGAGAAGCCCCAGTTCATATGATTAGTAAAAATAATGACTTCGCCTTCCTTTGGCTGAGGTTTTTCTTCTTCCAGTTTAGGGGCACGGTAGTGCATGACAGATTTCTTTGGCAAATAGTCGGTTTTCTCAGAATCCTAAAGTGTGTTCTCCATGACGATGGAGCGTACCCAGTTACAGGAAGTGGTTGTCTTGGGCAGCATTGTGAAGAAGGAAGCCTAAAAATAACAAGAACAAATTTGCCGGTTCAAATTAAGCCAGAGGAAAAGTACCGCATCACATATTCAGAGTGGCGGCTTAAAAGGGGCCTAATGGTATATGACTAGCTGCAACGGGTTATGTAAGCCGCCATGAATGGATTGACGTCCATCAATAGTGAAGCTTTTAAAAGTGTTGAATCTAAGCTACAACTGGTGGTGTAAACCGCCATGGCCAGATTGATCTATCAAGAGGGAAATTTTACTAAGTATTGGACAAACAAGTTTTACAGATTACAATTGCAAATTCGGATCAGTGGCAGTTCAGAAAAACAAAGTAAATCAAGACCTAAGAACCATACAGGGGAGTTCATAGGCTCTAATGAGATTTCTTTTCAAGGAAAAAGGGTCCACTGGCATTGAAGGCAAGAGCAAAACTACTACCGCACAAGTTTTATGATGTCCTCAGGTCAAAGAGTGCTATGGTGGAAGAACTAGGAAAGAACTACGAAGAACACGAAGAACAATTGAAACCCTAATGCAATCTGGAGCGTTAGAGGAGGAGCACTTACAGATGCAGATCAGATTCCGGTGGAGCACCGAAGTTTCTCTGGTCCAAATCAGGTCGAGACAGCGGCCAAGGACGAGGAGGGTTGTGTGCTTCGCGGCAGTGGCGGATCTCGAGCGGCAGGAGAAACGCGAGAGGAGGAATATGAAGGAAAAGGGGGAGAATGAGAAAGGCAGTCGACCCTATTTATAAGGAGAAGGCTAATAAGTGGGCGCGAAAAATGAGGAGGCCAAAACATGGCTATCTAGCTGCTCGGGCGCTTCGATTCTCGAGATAGTTATTAAAAGATAAAAGATCCGTTGAGATATATCAGATATTGTGAAAATTAATGACAGGTGACATCATGGCGGGATACTACAATTCCAAGAGATGATGTCATGGTGGGTTATGAATTTTCGCACAAGTGAAGAAGGGAAGATTCTTTCCTAAGTGTTGAAGATTGACATGAACAAAGTTCAAATCAACCTGGGGCCTAATGTTGGGGATATAACTATTAGGTATGACCCACCCAGGAGGGGCCGGGTTATACCTGTGGTGATTCTTAAGGTGAAGCCCACGAGGATATTAAAGGTAGCGGTTAAGAGCCAAGGGCCCAAGGCCCAAGGGCGACTTAAGGCCCGTAGGAGTAAACCGCCATATATGTAAGACTTGTATTGTAAGGCATGTAAAGATAGTCACCGAGCCGGACACGTTGTCTATGAGCTGGCCGGGACTCCGTGAGCCACTGGCCGTCAACCTATGTATATAAAGGGATGACCCAGCGGCAGTTCAGGGTAAGAAACAACAGATCGAAAGCTAGGTCAAGCGGATTCGCTCCCTGGTAATCGAGACATAAGCAATACCACCTCAAACTAGATTAGGCCTTTACCTTCACCGCAAGGGGCCGAACTAGTATAAACTCTTGTGTCCTTTGTCCCGTTTAACCCCTTTAAGCTAACCTAGAGGCGATGGCTCCACGACTAAGTCCTCCCACGAGGACATCTGTCGTGACTATTCCACGGCAACAATAGTTTTCGAGCGTAGATTATTCAACCCAAATTTATAGATTCGTACAAGGGGAGCCAAAGAATATTTGCAAGTATTAGCAGATGAGTTGTCATATCAACCACACCTGGAGATTAATTATCTGCAACAAAGCGATCAGTAGCACAGTAATATGATAGTTTTGATAGTAATGGTAGCAGCAATAGTAACGGTAACAATGATAACAATGGTTTTATAGCAGTAACGATAGCAGTAGCAGCAGCAGTAACTTAGCAAGAAAAATATAAGGTAAATTCCTAGGCATTGGCTCGGTGATTTGTTGGATGATATTCATCATGAGACAGTCATAACCTAGGGCGATACAGCCCTAGCTCCAGTTCATAAGTATAAGGCAGGCATGTATTCCGTAAATAGTCATACATGCTTATGGAAAGAACTTGCATGACATCTTTTGTCCTACCCTCCTGTGGCACGGCGTCCTATTGGGAACTAAGGGATATTAAGGCCTCCTTTTAATAGAGAACCGGAACAAAGCATTGGCACATGATGAATACATGAACTCCTCAAACTATGATCATCACCGGGAGTGGTCCTGACTATTGTCACTCTGGGGTTGCCGGATCATAACACGTAGTAGGTGACTATAATTTGCAAGATCGGTTCTAGAACATGGATATAATGGTGATAACATAAATGGTTCAGATCTAAAATCATGGCACTCGGGCCCAAAGTGACAAGCATTAAGCATGGCAAAGTCATAGCAACATTAATCTCAGAACATAATGGATACTAGGGATCAGGCCCTAACAAAACTAACTCGATTACATGATGAATCTCATCCAACTCCTCACCGACTAGCGAGCCTATGAAGGAATTACTCACTCCTGGTGGGAAGCATCATGGAATTGGCGATGGAGAAGTGTTAGTGATGACAAAGATCGAAGACCCCCCTCTCCGGAGCCCCAAACGGACTCCAGATCTGGCTTCCTGATGAAGAACAGGAGACAGCGGCGGCTGCGTCTCTGAAAACACGATAATTCTATCTCCCCAATTTTTCTGAAAAAATAGAATTTATTGTGTCGATTTCAGGGTTTGTGGGGCCACCAGGTGAGGACAACCCACCTGGGCGCGCCTGGAGGGGGTGGTGCACCCTGGTGGGTTGTGCCCACCCAGGTGCCCCCTCCGGTGGTTCTTGGCTCCAGAAATTCTCTTTTATTGCATAAAAAATCCTCACAAAGTTTCATTCCATTCTAAGAACTTTTATTTCTGCACAAAAACAACACCATGGTAGTTCTGCTGAAAACAGCATCAGTCCGGGTTAATTTCATTCAAATCATGCAAATTAGAGTCCAAAACAAGAGGAAAAGCATTAGGAAAAGTAGATACGACAGAGACGTATCAACTCCCCCAAGCTTAAACCATTGCTTGTCCTCAAGCAATTCAGTTGATAAACTGAAAGTGAAAAAGAAAAACTTTTACGAACTCTTTTTCTCTTGTTTCCATAATTAAACTTAAATAACACCCAGGTTTTCAGCAAATATTATAACTAACCATGTCGATAATAACTCTTAAAAAATATTAACTCATATCAATGACATAATCAACTAGTGAGCGATAATAAGACATCTCAAACAGCAACATGTTATCAAAACAACCATGATACAATATGACAATAGTGGTATCTCGCGAGCCCTCCCTAAGTGAGGGAGTCCCAGATTAGGGGGTGTCCGGATGACCGGACTATGACCTTTGACCGGACTCCTGGACTATGAAGATACAAGATTGAAGACTTCGTCCCGTGTCCGGATGGGACTTTCCTTGGCGTGGAAGGCAAGCTTGGTGATACGGATATGTAGATCTCCTCCCATTGTAACCAACTCTGTGTAACCCTAGCCCTCTCCGGTGTCTATATAAACCGCAGGGTTTTAGTCCGTAGGACGAACAACAGTCATACCATAGGCTAGCTTCTAGGGTTTAGCCTCTCTGATCTTGTGGTAGATCTACACTTGTACTACCTATATCATCAATATTAATCAAGTAGGAGTAGGGTTTTACCTCCATCGAGAGGGCCCGAACCTGGGTAAAAACATCATGTCCCTTGTCTCCTGTTACCATCCGCCTAGACGCACAGTTCGGGACCCCCTACCTGAGATCCGCCGGTTTTGACACCGACATTGGTGCTTTCATTGAGAGTTCATCTGTGTCGTCACCTTTAGGCCCGATGGCTCCTCCGGTCATCAACAACGATGCGGTCCAGGGTGAGGCTTTTCTCCCCGGACAGATCTTCGTATTCGGCGGCTTTGCACTGCGGGCCAATTCACTTGGCCAACTGGAGCAGATCGAAAGCTACGCCCCTGGCCATCAGGTCAGGTTTGGAAGTTTGAATTACACGACTGATATCCGTGGAGACTTGATCTTAGACGGGTTCGAGCCACAGCCGAGCGTGCCGCACTGTCACGATGGGCATGATCTAGCTCTGCCGCCGGACAGTGCCCAGGAGGCCGCCTCAGTGTCCGCTCCGACCCTTAGCTCGGAGCCGACTGCGCCAATCGAGGACGGGTAGCTGGACACCGCCTCGGGGGCTGCAATCTCTACGGCGATCGAGCCGAATACCAGCCCTGTCCTTTGCGAAGCCCGTGACTCCAAGGTGCCGGACTCCTTTCCGGACTCCAAGCCTTCCACACCCCTGCCGATCGAACCCGATTGGGCGCCGATCATGGAGTTCACCGCCGCGGACATCTTTCAGCACTCGCCCTTTGGCGACGTCCTGAATTCACTAAAGTCTCTCTCCCTATCAGGAGAGCCCTGGCCGGACTACGCTCAGCAAGGTTGGGATGCGGATGATGAAGAAATTCGAAGCCCACCCACCACCCACTTCGTAGCTACTGTCGATGATTTAACCAACATGCTCGACTTCGACTCCGAAGACATCGACGGTATGGACGATGATGCAGGAGACGACCAAGAACCAGCGCCTATAGGGCACTGGAAAGCCACCTCGTCATATGACATATACATGGTGGACACCCCAAAAGAAGGGAATGGCGATGGAACAACGGAGGATGACCCCTCCAAGAAGCAGCCTTAGCGCCGGAGTCAACGACGCCGCTCTAAATCCCGCCAAAGCAAAAACGGCGATTCTGGAACCGGAGACAATAACACCCCGGACAGTGCCGAAGACAACCCCCTCCAGCAGGATTCAGCGCAGGAGGATGGAGAAGCCAGCCCTCATAAGAGAGCGGCAGACAAAGAGGTAGAGGACGATAATTACATGCCTCCCTCCGAAGACGAGGCAAGCCTCGCCGACGACGAATTTGTCGTGCCTGAGAATCTTGTCGAACAAGAGCATTTCCAACGCAGGCTTATGGCCACGCCAAGCAGCCTCAAGAAAAAACAGCAGCAACTTAGAGCTGACCAAGATTTGCTAGCCAACAGATGGACTGAAGTCCTTGCGACCGAAGATTACAAACTCGAACGCCCCTCCAAGAGCTACCCGAAGCGCAGGCTGCTACCCCAATTAGAGGAGGAAGCACCTAAAGCTACGTCACCAGCGCAGGACGTGGCCGACGGCCACCTTGTGGCCGCGATAGAGAGGCCTCTCGGCCATCCATTCAAGCCGCACCCCGGCACCGCTCAAAAAAACCAAGGCACGGGGAATTGCGCCGGACCTGCGAGACATATTGGAGGACAAGGCAAGGCAAACAAGATCGATCTACGGATCATGTGGGCGCCCCACGACACGTGACGATAACCGTCACGCCGGATATGGCAAATACGGCCAGGCCAAACACGGCAGGCAAGGCTCATATGAGCTACGTCGTGATATAACCCAGTACAGAGGCGCCACACACCCACTATGCTTCACAGATGAAGTAATGGATCATTAAATCCCCGAGGGTTTTAAACCCGTAAACATCGAATCATACGATGGCACAACAGATCCTGTGGTATGGATCGAGGATTATCTCCTTCATATCCACATGGCCTGCGGTGATGATCTACACGCTATCAAATACCTCCCACTCAAGCTTAAAGGACCAGCTCGACATTGGCTTAACAGCTTGCCAGCAGAGTCAATTGGTTGCTGGGAGGACATGGAATCCGCATTCCTCGACAATTTCCAGGGCACCTATGTGCGACCACCAGACGCCGATGACCTAAGCCACATAATTCAGCAACCAGAGGAATCGGCCAGACAATTCTGGACACGGTTCCTAACCAAGAAAAATCAAATAGTCGACTGTCCGGACGCAGAGGCCCTTGCAGCCTTCAAACATAACATCCGTGACGAATGGCTTGCCCGGCACCTAGGACAGGAAAAGCCGAAATCCATGGCAGCCCTCATAACACTCATGACCCGCTTTTGCGCGGGAGAAGATAGCTAGCTAGCTCATAGTAATAAGATGACCAGCAGCAATGGTAATTTGGATACCAAGGACAACAATGGCAGGTCGCGTCGCAACAAGCACAAGCGCCGCATTAACGGCGACAATACTGAGGATACAGCAGTTAATGCCGGATTCAGAGGCTCTAAACCCGGTCAGCGGAAAAAGCCATTCAAAAGAAATACTCCGGGCCCGTCCAGTTTGGACCGGATACTCGATCGCTCGTGCCAGATACACGGCACCCCCGAACAACCAGCCAATCACACCAACAGGGATTGTTGGGTGTTCAAGCAGGAAGGCAAGTTAAGTGCCGAAAACAGAGACAAGGGGCTGCATAGCGATGACTAGGAGGAGCCCCGGCCGCCGAACAACAGAGGACAGAAGGGTTTTCCCCCACAAGTGCGGATGGTAAACATGATATACGCAACCCACATCCCCAAAAGGGAGCGGAAGCCGGCACTCAGGGACGTATATGCGTTGGAGCCAGTCGCCCCAAAGTTCAACCCATGGTCCTCCTGCCCGATCACTTTTGCTCGAAGGGACCACCCCACTAGCATCCGTCATGGCGGATTCGCCGCATTGGTTCTAGACCCAATCATTGACGGATTTCACCTCACTAGAGTCCTCATGGACGGCGGCAGCAGCCTGAACCTGCTTTATCAGGATACAGTGTGAAAAATGGGCATAGATCCTTCAAGGATTAAACCCACAAAGACGACCTTTAAAGGCGTCATACCAGGTGTAGAGGCCAGTTGTACAGGCTCAGTTACACTCGAAGTGGTCTTCGGATCCCCGGATAATTTCCGAAGCGAGGAGTTAATCTTCGACATAGTCCCATTCCGCAGTGGCTATCACGCCCTGCTCGGACGAACCGCATTTGCAAAGTTCAATGTGGTGCCGCACTATGCATACCTCAAGATCAAGATGCCAGGCCCTCGAGGAGTCATTACGGTCAATGGAAACACCGAACGCTCTCTCTGAACAGAGGAGCACACGGCGGCTCTCACGGCGGAAGTACAAAGTAGCCTCTCAAGGCAATTCTCCAGTCCGGTTGTTAAACGTCCAGACACCGTCAAGTGTGCCCGGAGTAACCTACAACAAGACCGCCTGGCACGTTCCGAGCAAGCATAGTAGTGCGGCCCCAACCCCAGCCCTCGCGAGATTGCGAAACCAGTACCACACGTACATAATTACGCCCTGGAAATACCATGGGCATAAGGGGAGGGGCACAACCACGGCACGCCCAGAATGCGGCTCAACCGCACTAGCAGCTCCCGATTTTGTCATTTCTCTTTTCTTACTTTCAGGACTCCACTCTCAGGAAGGCCTGTCCGGTAGTACAATCGCCAAACACACGATGCAACAGCCAGGGAGACAGCAAGCCACGTCGAATGTCCAGGTGGTCTCGATAACGAGCTAAATACCTGTCTTACTTAAAGTCTCGCAGCTTGCCCCTGGAGGGGGACATGTCAAATACTCCCATCTCTTGCTTATCCTACTATTTGTATCGTTCTACTTTCATAGCAGCCTTTTAATAAACAATACATAGCTTTTGTCTATTATTGCATTTTTATGTAAATATGTTCAGTTATGACATTATGCAACCGTACACTTTGGTACGGCCAATACACCAGGGGCTCAAGTATCCCAGAGTACGGTGTGAGAAGTCCGAACACTCTCACGAGTGCGGCACCCCGAACTTATAGCATTATATGCATCAGCTCTGAATCATGTCTTGGGTCAATAGTTGGGTTTGCCCGGCTCCCATGTTTTGGTACCTTACGTTCCGCTATATCGACTAAGGTAGCGCTGGGAGAACTACTGCGATTGTGCCCCAGTTGAGCTGGGTTGAGCACCTCAGTAGAGAAAGCTAAAACTGACCGTCATGATAGGGCGAGAGTCGGTCGCTGTTCGAGAGGTTTTCGAGTCCCTAAAGACTTATGCCGCTTTGAGCGAGGAGTTGGCTTTGTCCGGCCTAGGCGTGGATAGCGCCCCAAACTCGGTCTTCCGAATACTAGGGGCTTCGCCGAAATTTAAAACTATAGAATTCTATGGCTAAGTGAGAGTGATAAAGCATTATAGTCCGATTGCCTTGTTCATTGTGTTGAGCGCCTACCTCGAAGGACCCAAGAATGGGAACAAGAGCGCTCAGGTTTATCCCGGACACCCCAGCACTCGTGGCATGGGGGTAGAAGCCGACGACTTGCATCTCTCAGATTTAATAAACGGCCGCACAGAAGGTAATATTTTAAATTCAAAAAGCGTTGCTTAGCGCATATGAACAAGTTTTCAGCGCACAGGATAAACATGAGCGAGTTTACTCAAAAATTAAATCCTTGGAACATTCGTTCGCCACAAGGCGGGCACCCTTTAGGATGCCCTCATAATACATCTCGGGCCTGCGATGCTCCTTCCCCTCCGGTGGCCCATCTGTCATGAGCTTCTCAGCATCCAGCTTGCCCCAGTGCACTTTAGCACGGGCAAGGGCCCTACGGGCGCCTTCGATGCACACGGAGCGCTTGATGACTCCAAGCCGGGGACAGGCATCCACCAGCCACCTCACCATCCCAAAGTAGCTCCCAGGCAGGACCTCCCCAGGCCATAGCCGGACTATTAGGCCCTTCATGGCCTATTCGGCCACCTTATGGAGCTCGAGCAGCTGCTTCAGCTGGTCGCTCAAGGGCACCGGATGTCCGGCCTCAGCATACTGGGACTAGAACACCTTCTCCGTCGAGCTCCCTTCCTCGGCTCGGTAGAATGCGGCGGCATCGGACACACTGCGGGGCAGATCTGCGAATGCTCATGGAGAGCTCCGGACTCAGGTAAGTAACAAGTAATTCACTTTCACGTGCTTGCTTTGCATAAAGAATGCCTTACCCGCCGCTATCTTCTTCATCGCCTCAATTTCCTAGAGGGCTTTTTGGGCTTCGGCCTTGGCGGATTTGGCGCTCTCAAGGGCCGAGGCAAGCTCGGACTCTCGAGTCTTTGAGTCAAGCTCCAATCTCTTGTGTTTCTTCACAAGAGCATGGAGCTCTTGCCGCACCTCCTCCGCCCGCGCCTCCTGCTTTTCTCGCTCGGTGCGCTCCACGGCCGCATTGTCTTTGGCCTTGGATAGCACTTCCTTCAGGGTCGCCACCTCGGTTGTGGCCCCTGTAACATTCACGTTGATCATGTCACTATTTGCAACCAAGTATTTTTCTATATACTTACATAAGTTACTACCTACCTTCCTTGTCCTCGAGCTGCTTCTTGGCAAGGCCGAGCTCGTTCTCAGACCGCTCGAGGCTCTGCTTCAATGCATCGACCTCCGCAGTCAGTGCGGCAGAGGTCAGCAGCGCAGCCTGCATTCCCATATTGACATATTTATGTTAGACTCCTGCGTATATCTTTTTAGATCCTCAGTCCGGCTTTTCTTTCCGAACACCAAACTGAGCATCAGGGGCTACTGTCTATGTGGTAACATTTTTACATGTTTTAAATACATACCTCAAAGCATGTTAGAAGGCTGGCATAGGCTTCTATCAGCCCGCTCTTGGCGGACTGAACCTTCTGGATCACCGCACTCATAATAGTGTGGTGCTCCTCGTCGATGGAGGCGCCGTTAAGCACCTCCAGCAAATTGTCCGGTGCCTTCGGTTGGACGGAGGCCACCGGCGTCATAGGCTTGCCCTTCTTACGAAGGGGCCGCCTGCCAGACTCCGGAACCACTGAAGGTTCCGGTGCGGTGTCCGGCCCAGGGTCGGACTTAGATCCCTCTGGGGTTTTATACCCTTTGCGCCTGGAGTCCGGAAGATTGCCTTGCGGTGCCTCCGGGGCTACCTCCTCCTGGCCTGGCCCCTTCTAGGACTCCACCTCGGCATCGTCCATGGGGCGAGGGGAGGTAGCAGTCGGGAGTGAAAGACTATTCACATCCGACAAATCCAGGGATCCGCTCGACGAAGCGTCGAGCTGGGCCTTGGGCGGACTACATGATTATGTTCGGTGTTAGAAGATATTGTGCACTAAAGGAACGCCATGAGTTATTCTGGTATCTGGATACTTATGATGTTGCCAGGGGCTTGGCCCTGGATGGCCACTCCTCTCCGCCGTCTTCGGCGTTGGTGGCGTAGTCCGGAAGAAGGGTCTTCCCCTTCTTGGACCCTCCGGCCTCAGCAGTCGGGGCGACCTTCCTTTTCTTTCCTCCCCCCGCTGGAGGGGGAGAGGCTTCTTATTCCTCCTCCTCGTCTTCGGAGGAGGAGTGCGCTTCGGGGTCATCGGGAAATGAGTCCGACACCAACAGGCGTCGGGAGTTCTTTCGAGTTCCCGTGGCCTTCTTCTTGGCCTTCTTCTCCGGCACCACGTGAGGTGCCAGGACCAGCAGCTTTGCCAAGCGGGCGTCTGCTGGGCCTTCGGGCAAAGGAGCCGGACAGTCGATCCGTCCGGACGTCCTCTTCTAGTCCTGTCAAAGGAGCGGGAGCTTAGATCCCGCATAGAGTCAAACTATGAAAAACAAGTATCCTGTAAAGGGTAAAACAAGCTTACTGCGCTGGCTTGGTGCTTCACGCAGAATCTGTGATCCTCGGTAATGGGAGGGCGAACCTCGGAGCTCTTGAATAGCACCTTCCAGGCGTCTTCATGCGTTGTGTCGAAGAGCCTGGACAAAGTATGGTGCCGAGCCGGGTCGAACTCCCACAAGTTGAAAGCCCGTCGTTGACACGAGAGAATCCGGCGGAAGAGCATGACCTCGACTACGTTGACAAGTTTAACCTTCTTGTCCACCAGGTTTTGGACGCAGGTTTGGAGTCCGGTCTCCTCTTCCCAATTAACCCACGACAGGCCCGTCTCTTTCCAGGAGGTGAGTCGTGTGGTGATGCCAGATTGGAATTCGGGGGCCGCTGCCCATTCAGGGTCACGCGGCTCGGTGATGTAGAACCACCCCGATTGCCACCCTTTGATGGTATCCATGAAGGAGCCCTCGAGCCATGTGATGTTGGGCATCTTGCCCACCATGGAGCCTCCGCACTCCGCTTGTCGGCTGCCCACAACCTTCGGCTTGACATTGAAGGTCTTTAGCCATAAGCCGAAGTGGGGCTTGATGCGGAGGAAGACCTCGCACATGACGATGAACGCCGAGATGTTGAGGATGAAGTTCGGGGCCAGATCGTGGAAATCCAGGTCGTAGTAGAACATGAGCCCCCGGACAAATGGGTGGAGTGGGAAGCCCAGTCCGCGGAGGAAATGGGGGAGAAACACCACCCTCTCATGGGGCCTAGGGGTGGGGATGAGCTGTCACCCATCTGGGAGCCGGTGCGCGATGTCATTGGACAAGTATCCAGCTTTCCTCAACTTTTTGATTTGCCCCTCCGTGACGAAGGAAGCCATCCACCTGCCTCCCGCTCCTGACATGGCTGGAGAAGGTCGAGGTGGGAAGTGCGGACTTGGGTGCTGGAGCTCGAGTGCGGGGAAATGGATAAGCAAGGGAGGAAGAAGGCGTAGATGGAAAGGGTGGATCCTTATCCCCTTATATGGGTGGCCGAAACTATGTGCCCCCGCCAGCCTGCTGAAACTCGCTTATCTCCCAAGTTTCATGATTAATGGCATGGTTGGGTTACCCACGCTCGTATTGATGAGAATCCCGGAATAAGGGGACATGATCTCTGCTTTGACAAGACATGCCAAGGAAACCGCCTCGCTAAACGCGCTGAGGTGGGACAGTAAAATGATTCGAATAAAGACTTGGCCGTGGCATGATGTCACGCTGCGGAATACGTCAGCAGATTAGATTTGTACAAATATTATTCTCTCTACGGTGGTATGTGGAAGTTATTTTGCAGAGCCGGACACTATCCTTGTGTTCAACATCTTCTATGAAGTATTGAGGAATCCGCCTTGCAATGCCAAAGACAATTTGCGCGCTGGACTCGTCATCATTGAAGCCTGGTTCAGGGGCTACTGAGGGAGTCCCGGATTAGGGGGTGTCCGGATGACTGGACTATGACCTTTGGCCGGAGTCCTAGACTATGAAGATACAAGATTGAAGACTTCGTCCCGTGTCCGGATGGGACTTTCCTTGGCGTTGAAGGCAAGCTTGGCGATGCGGATATGTAGATCTCCTCCCATTGTAACCGACTCTGTGTAACCCTAGCCCTCTCCGGTGTCTATATAAACTGGAGGGTTTTAGTCCGTAGGACGAACAACAATCATACCATAGGCTAGCTTTTAGGGTTTAGCCTCTCTGTTCTCGTGGTAGATCTACTCTTGTACTACCCATATCATCAATATTAATCAAGCAGGAGTAGGGTTTTACCTCCATCGAGAGGGCCCGAACCTGGGTAAAAACATCGTGTCCCTTGTCTCCTGTTACCATCCGCCTAGACGCATAGTTCGGGACCCCCTACCCGAGATCCGCCGGTTTTGACACCGACACTAAGACTGCAAAACATAAATGCAGAGCACCCCCAAAGTTCAAGCAGCGACTAAACATTGTAATTCATGGTAGAAAAGATCCAGTCATGATGCACCCAACATTAGCTACACACAATGCATCAGCATGACAGCAATGCTCTCAGGTTCTGGCGCTTATTTGAGAAGGTGGTGACACAACATAAAAGTAAATAGATAGTCCCTTCGCAGAGGGAAGCAGTGATTTGCAGAGGTGCTAGAGCTCAAGTTTTTAAAACAGAGGTAAATTAAATTTTGAGACATGCACCCTTCTTGTTTACTTCGCGACAATCAGTTATCAGTATCTTCCATGCTAAACACATTAGTAGCGGTTCCCAAGCGATAAAGTAAAGGTTATTGCTCCATAGGAGCTTTTGTTTCATTATTTATAAGTTGTTTTTGCAATTGGGACTGGGAATCCCTATTACCGCCCCTTTCTCATGCAATGGTGAGTGAGCAAATACTCATCCTGAGAATAACCCGCTTAGCATGGAAGATACCAACTACCTCCTATCGCTCTATAAACAATCCAGGCACACAAAAAGGATATTTGTTTGAAGTTTTTAGAGGTGGCACATGCAAATTTACTTAGGACGGCAGGGTAATACCACATATAGGTAGGTATGATGGACTCATCTGGAATAACTTGGGTTTCAGGTTTTTGATGTACAAGCAGAGTTCCCACTTAGTACAGGCGAAGGCTAGCAAATAGGTTGAGAAGCGGCCAACTAGAGAGCAACAACGGTCATGAACATGCGTTATGCATAAGTAACATTGGATACTAGCCTGAGTAGGATATGAACACCATGAACATAAATATCATAGAGGCTATGTTGGTTTTGATTCAACTACATGCATGAACATGTGCCAAGTTAGGCCACTCGAACATTCAGAGGAGGATACCATATCATCGTACTACATCACAATCATTTTAACGCAATGTTGACATCCAAGATAAATCATTATCCACTCCTAGCTACTTATGCATGGCATGAGAAACTATAATCTCTAATTGTCATTGCAAACATGCTTAATCATAATAGGCTGAATCATGGACGCTAGGTTAAACATATTTACAAAAACAGAACAAGTCAAGTTCATACCTGTTTCTCTCTACCACAGCCATTTCATTGAATATCGTCATTATTGCCTTTCACTTGCACGACTGAACGATTTGAAAATAATAATAGTGAAAGACTGAAAGGGACTAAGCTGGAATCTACAAACATTTTATTCAAAAGGAGAAGACAAGGTAATATGGGCTCTTCGTTAGATCAACAATTAATAATGCAAATGAGAGCCACTCAATATTTTCATCGTGGTCTTCTCCTTGGTATGACTCAATAAAAATAAAATAAATTCAGAGAAACACAATGAAATATTTTTGGAGTTTTTGGTTTTTCATAAACAAGCAAATAAAAAGGGAAAAGCAAAATGAGAAAAACTATTTACACGGGAAAGCTCGCAACAAGCAAAAGAAGAAAAAGGAAATCTTTTTGGGTTTTCTTTTTAGTGCTACAACAATTTAAACTAGGAAGAAAATAAAAAGAAGCAAGAAATATGTTTTTGATTTTCTCAAAGTTTTTCAAAAACACAAGAAGAAAGCGAGAAAATAAACTAAACATGGATAATACAATGAAAAAGTGAACACCGACAACTGGAATGAAATGTGTGAACATGAATGTAATGTTGGTGGGAATACGTACTCCCCAAGCTTAGGCTTTTGGCCTAACTTGGTAATCAGTCAGTAGCCTGCGTAATGGTCGAAATGGTTGTCGATGCAGATGCCTCAGCCCGCCGTGCAGCCACAACCGATGCGTTATGAGCTCGGGCCTCGCTCACAAGAACATAATATCTTCCCCTGTTGTGAAAATTAAAGAGAGCAGGTGCAGACAAATATGTGTCCACCATGGAGTCCTTATTAAACATCAATTTATAAGTGAAATTGTGGGGATCACCTCTAAGGATCTTATGACATTTCATAGCATCAAAGTCTAGGTACTGCGTACGTAAAATAGGGTCATAGGGCAAGGGTGAAACACCCAGCTCCCTTGCTAAACGTGTGGCATAAATTCCACCATAAAAATATCCACTACCAGCGTTGTGTTGCAACCTACATGCAACAATCGCTCCAAGATTATAACTTTTGTCACCATTGAGAGCGGTGCGTATGAGGCTCAAGTCTGAAGCACAAAGTGTACTGCAATCTTGTTTGCCTACAATACATTTTCCATTAAATAATGCAAAGTACTGGATTGCGGGAAAATGAATGCTCTTTATTCTACCTTGCTTGACTCTCCTATTCTCACCATAGCAAAGATTAGTCAAGAATATCTCAAACTAACACCTTGGCGGTTTATCGAGCAAACCCCAGAATAGAATTTTGCAGTGGTGAGTGAATCTCTCTAAAGATATGGTAAACGGATTTTCATACAGTTTAAATGACACCCTAGACTCATGGGGAAGGAATTTAAATCCTTTGACAAATGATTCAGTGAGAGTGAGGTGTTGGTCGCACTTATCTGAAATGTAGGGACCGAGATCGACATTTTGAACATATTGCTCAAATTCCTCCTTAATACCCATGCTCACCATATAATCGTTGCATGGGCATAAGCATGTTTTAGTGGCAACATCTCAAATGGACTTTTCACTCGGTTCAACATAAGACCGACGAACTGAGCTGCTACTAGAGGATGCCTCCGAGGATCTCCTCCTCAAAGAACTCCTTCCAAAGAAGTTCATAATGTTCGCGTACAATTTTCTGAAAATTTTGGGTCACAAAAATTTGTCAACAAAACTTTACAAGATTGGTAGCAACTACTCATAAAGATGTATAGAGGCCATAGCAAGCATTCAAACTACTTAGAACTCTAAGAATTCAACATGAAATCTCATCTACAACATCACCAAGAGTAGCTAATTATACAAAATATAAACCACTAAATCCAAAACTAATTGGACACATGGAGGAGTCACATACCAAGCAACAATTCTCCGAAACAGTTTCAGAAACCGAGCTTCGAGCAAAGAGATCGAAATCCGCGGTTTTGGGAGCAAGAACACGAGAGAGAAAGCAATGGTGATTTTTTTGGAGGAATGTGATGATGTGGGAAGAATAAGTAAGTGAGGGGGCCCACGTGGGGACCACAACCCACCAGGGCGCGCCTGAGGGTCCTGGCACGCCCAGGTGGGTTGTACCCACGTGGTGCACGTCCCTCTAATATTATTTGCACCAGAAATTCTTAAATATTCAGAAAAAATCATATTAAATTTTCAGAGCATTCTGAGAAATTTTATTTTTGGGTCATTTTTATTGCACGGAAAATTCAGAAAACAAACAAAATATGGCATTTTATTTTATTTAACTAGTAAAAACAAAAAACAAAAGGTAGCGACAGAAGGTAGTGCTCACTAAATTCATCAACTTCATACCTCTCAAAAATGATCCATTAATAAGGTTGATCAAGTCTTATTACAACCACTTTAAATTAGCATGAAACCGAAGAACTTTTGTAAATCACTAAGTTACCTCAACGGGGATATGAATGTCCCCAACAATAAGCATTTCATATGTCTTTTTAATAGTAGGTAGAGGTAGTTGAAAACTTCCAATAGTGATTGTCGGAGATTTTTCAATAACATTAATACCATTCACTTGGAATTGTTTCTTCGGAAAGTGCACCGTATGCTCATTACCATTGATATGAAAAGTGACCTTGATTTTATTGCAATCAATAACAGCTCCTGCGGTATTCAAGAAGGGTCTAACAAGGATAATCGACATGTTGTCGTCCTTGGGCATCTCAAGTATAACAAAGTCAGTCGAAATAGTAACATTAGCAACAACAACAGGCACATCCTCAAAAATACCGATAGGTATGGCAATTGATTTGTCAGCCATTTGCAAAGATATTTTAGTAGGTGTGATTTTATTCAAATGAAGTCTTCTATATAAAGAGAAAGGCATAACACTAACACCAGCTCCCAAATCACATAAAGCAGTTTTCACATAATTTCTTTTAATGGAGCAAGGTATAGTTGGAATTCCCGGATCTCCAAGTTTTTTAGGTACTCCATCTTTAAAAGTATAATTAGCAAGCATGGTGGAGATTTCCGCTTCTGGTATTTTTCTCTTATTGGTCATGATGTCTTTCATGCACTTTGCATAAGGAGGCATTTTTAAGATATCAGTCAAGCGAGTGCGCAAAAATACTGGTCTAATCATTTCAGCGAAGCGTTCAAATTCTTCATCATCTTTGTTTTTAGTTGACTTAGGTGGAAAGGGCATAGGAGTTTGAACCCATGGTTCTCTTTCCTTACCGTGTTTTCTAGCAACAAAGTCTCTTTTATCATATATTTTATTCTTCGGTTGTGGGTTATCAAGATCAAAAGCTGGTTCTATCTCAATATCATTGTCTGGTTCTTTATTATTAGGTTGAGTGTCTTCATGAATCTCATCATTATATTTTTTATTATCATAAGGTGAGTGTTCACTGCCAGATTGAGTTTCAGCATCAGACATAGAAACTTCATTATCATTATCAGGAGGTTTTTCTACTTCAGGTTCACTAGAGGCATGCAAGGTCCTATCATTTTTCTTCTTCTTTTTCTTTTTAGAAGGACTAGGTGCATCGGTGTTAATTATTTGAGAGTCTTTTTCAATTATCTTTGGGTGTCCCTCAGGATAAAGTGATTCCTGAGTCATTTTACCTCCTCTAGTTGCTACTCTAGCATCAAAGTCACTTATATTTATTATTCATTTCATCAAGCAACTCTCTTTGGGATTTAGCAAATTGTTCTAATTGAGTTTGAACCATAGAGGCATGCTTTCCTACACATCTAACATCATTTGAGATTCTAAATAACAAGTCACTTAAGCAAGCAATCATATCAGAGTTGTATTTCAATTGTTTCATAACATTTGCATTGAAGTGATCTTGCTTTCTAATGTAATTGTCAAACTCATAAAGGCATTGACTAGGATGTTTATTATGAGGATTATCACTATCATTGAACTTCATTAAAGAATTTATCTCTACCACCTTAGGTGGTGGTGCTTAAAGCCCATGCATTTCTTCAATAGGTGGTAAATTTTTAACGTCCTCTGCTTTAATACCTTTTTCCTTCATAGATTTCTTTGTCTCTTGCATATCTTTAGGACTGAGATACAAGATACCCCTCTTCTTCAGAGTGGATTTAACAGGTGTTTCACGAGGAGTCCAATCATCATAATTTTTCAATATATTATTCAATAATTCTTCTGCTTGCGCAATAGTTCGTTCCCTGAAAACGCAACTAGCACAACTATCTAGGAAATCCCTAGAAGCATCGGTTAGTCCATTATACAAGATATCAAGTATTTCATTTTTCTTAAGAGGATGATCAGGCAAAGCATTAAGCAATTGGAGAAGCCTCCCCTAAGCTTGTGTAAGACTCTCTTCTTCCATTTGTAGAAAGTTAAATATTTCCTGCAAGGTAGCTTGTTTCTTATGAGCAGGGAAATATTTTTCAGAGAAGTAATAAATCATATCCTTGGGACTACGCACACAACCAGGAGCAAGAGTATTGTACCAAGCTTTAGCATCACCCTTTAATGAGAAAGGAAATAATTTGAGGATCTAATAGTAGTGAATCTTCTCATCATGAGCAAAAAGAGTGGCTATGTCATTCAACTTAGTAAGATGTGCCACAACAGTTTCAGTTTCATAACCATGGAAAGGATCAGATACAACCAAAGTAATTAACTCTGGGTCGATAGAGAATTCATAATCCTCGTCATCAATAAAGATAGGTGAAGTAGCAAACTTAGGATCGCATTTCATTTTAGCATTCAAATATCTTTCTTTATGCTTGCATAATAATTTTTCTAGATCATCTCTATCCTTACAAGCAAGAATATCTCTAGTTTCCTCCTCACTCATAGCATAACCTTCTGGTACCTTTAGCAATTCATATCTAGGAGAGCTAGTTCTAGTAGGTGTTTCAAGATTTTCAGTTTCAAGCTCATCATCAGTTTCAACAATATCATGCTGTCTTACTCTAGCAATTTGTTCATCAAGAAATTCACCTAGTGGCACATCATCATCAAGCAAGGTACTAGCATCATCATGAGTAGCACTCATAGCAGAAGTAGCATCATCAATAACTTGCGACATATCATAATTAATGTCATGTGGTGGTGTTGCAAGTTTACTTATAACAGAAAGTGAATCTAAAGCGGAGTTGGATGGCAGTTCCTTACCTCCCCTCATCTTAGAGGGAAAAATCTTAGTCTTAGCATCCTTCAGATTCTTCATAGTGATAATATGTTCATAATCCCAAGTGACTCAACAAATATAGCTATGTTCCTCGGCAATGGCACCAGAAAAAGGTCTTGATAACCCACAAGTATATCGGATCGCAACATTTTTCGAGGGTAGAGTATTCAACCCAAATTTATAGATTCGGCACAAGGGGAGCCAAAGAATATTTGCAAGTATTAGCAGATGAGTTGTCAATTCAACCACACCTGGAGATTAATTATCTACAGGAAAGTGACTAGTAGCACAATAATATGATAGTTTTGATAGTAATGGTAGCAACAATAGTAACAGTAATAGTGATAGCAATGGTTTTGTAGCAGTAACGATAGCAGTAGCAGAAGTAGTAACTTAGCAAGAACAATATAAGGTAAATTCATAGGCATTGGATCGGTGATTTGTTGGATGATATTCATCACGAGACAGTCATAACCTAGGGCGACACGGCACTAGCTTCAGTTCATAAATATAATGTAGGCATGTATTCCGTAAATAATCGTACATGCTTATGGAAAGAACTTGCATGACATCTTTTGTCCTACCCTCCTGTGGCAGCGGGGTCCTATTGGAAACTAAGGGATATTAAGGCCTCCTTTTAATAGAGAACCGGAACAAAGCATTAACACACGGTGAATACATGAACTCCTCAAACTACGGTCATCACCGGGAGTGGTCCCGACTATTGTCACCCCAGGGTTGCCAGATCATAACACGTAGTAGGTGACTATAAGTTGCAAGATGGGATCTAGAGAATGGATATAATGGTGATAACATAAACGGTTCAGATCTGAAATCATGGCATCCAGGCCCAAAGTGACAAGCATTAAGCATGGCAAAGTCATAGCAACATCAATCTCAGAACATAATGGATACTAGGGATCAGGCCCAAACAAAACTAACTCGATTGCATGATCAATCTCATCCAACTCCTCACCGACCAGTAGCCTATGAAGGAATTACTCACTCCCGGTGGGGAGCATCATGGAATTGGCGATGGAGAAGTGTTGGTGATGACGAAGAACAAATACCCCCCACTCCGGAGCCCCAAAAGGACTCCAGATCTGGTCTCTCGATGAAGAACGCGATAATTCTTTCTCCCTAATTTTTCTGAAAAATAAGGATTTTATAGCGTTAGTTTTAGGGTCTGCGGGGCCACCAGGTGGGGACAACCCACATGGGTGTGCTTGGAGGGGGTGGCGCGCCCTGGTGGGTTGTGCACACCCAGGTGCCAACCTCCGGTGGTTCTTGGCTCCTGAAATTCTCTTTATTGTATAAAAAATCCTCACAAAGTTTCGTTCCATTCTGAGAACTTTTATTTCTACACAAAAAGAACACCATGGTAGTTGTGCTGAAAACAGTGTCAGTCTGGGTTAGTTTCATTCAAATCATGCAAATTAGAGTCCAAAACTAGCGGACAAGTGTTAGGAAAAGTAGATAGATGAGCTGGCTGCGGCCGGCAAGCCGATCCATGATGATGAACTCATCTCATACATCCTCCATTGGCTGGATCAGGACTATCGCTCCCTGGTCTCGGCCCTCGATGCCTGCATCACTCTGGCCTCCCTCGACGAGCTCTTCCCCATGCTCAGCAACTTCGACCAACGCATGGCGCAGTTCCACGGCTCCGGCGGCGGCAGCTTCAAGTCCTCCGCAAATGTCGCCTCTTGCAACCGTGGTGGCGGCTCTCGCTCGTGTGGCCCTTCCTGTGGCAAGATGAGGTCAGGAGGCGGTGGGCACGGTAGCGGCGGCGGGCGCTCTGGCAACATGGAACATCACGGTGGTGGCTCTGGCAGGGCTCGCCCCGACACCCCGCGCTATCAGATTTGCGGCAAGCTCGTGCACACTGCCAAGGACTGCCGACACCGCTACGATGAAGACGGCGATGACTCCCAAGATGAGGACAAGATCACCGCAGCTGCTAATGGCTCCTACGGGGTCGACACAAATTAGTATGTTGACAGCGACTCCATCAACCATATTACTATAGTGAACTTGAGAAGGTCACGATGAAGGAAAAGTACAATGGCAAAGATCAGATCCACACCACCAGTGGCGAAGGTAGGAAGATACGCCACATTGGTCATTCAATTTTTAGTACCCCTTGACGTAAAATTTATCTTAAGAAAATTTTGCATGTCCCTAATGCCAACAAAAATCTTCTTTCCGTTCATAGAAATGCCATTGGTAATCATGTCTTCCTCGGATTTCATACTTACTTCTTTTTGGTCAAGGATTAGGCAACGAAGAAAATCCTCTATCGAGGTAGATGTGTTCGAGGGCTTTACCCGTTGATTATGAAGTGTAGAATATTCAATAAAGAAGTCCATAGTGTTGTCAAACTTTCATCAACACGGTGGCACGATCGATTAGGACATGCTTATTTTTCTTTAGTTGAAAGATTGCTTAGAAAAAATAAGATCCCGTTTGGTGGTGGGCGTCATCTTGATACAATTGTGATTCATGTCAACGAGCTAAAAGTCATCGGTTGCCTTATCCAATATCCACTAGTGTCTCCACAAAACCATTGCAATTAATCTTTTCAGATGTTTGGGGTCCTGCCCCTAGTTCTGTTGGTAGACACATCTACTATGTTAGTTTTATTGATGACTATCTTCTTAAGAAAAGATCTGATGTTTTTCAAGTTTTTCAAAACTTTCAAGCTCTTGTTGAACGCAAGTTTGACAGCAAAATTATTGTTGTCCAATCTTACTGGGGAGGGGAGTATGAGAAATGAAACTCCTTCCAAACTCTTGGCATCTCACATCATGTGTCGTGCCCTCACGCTCACCAACAAAATGGCTCCGCTGAACGTAAGCATCGTCACATCATTGAGGTTGGGCTTCCCTCCTACCAGGAGCTTCTATGCCTCTCAAATTTTGGGACGAAGCCTTCCTCGCCGCCATTCACATTATAAATGTGATTCCTATTCGTGTTATAAACAATGAAACTCTGGTTGAAAGGCTTCTCCACACCGAACCAGACTATAAGTCTCTTCGCGTGTTTGGATGTGCATGCTGGCCCAATCTCCGTCCATATAATAACTAACTCATGTTTCGCTCCACACAATGCATGTTCCTTGGCTACAGTGCTCAACACAAAGGTGTAAAATGCCTAGATGTCTCCACTGGGCGTGTCTATATCTCTCGGGATGTCATTTTTGATGAAACCAAATTCCCCTTTTTTGATCTTCATCCTAATGACGGTACACTCCTTCGCAAAAAATCCTTCTTTTGCCACCTCATCTTATCGCTCTTGATCAAGGGGGAAACAATATTGATGATCAACTGTTGACTAATCCGACTAGTAGCATACATGAGACTTGTGTTGATTAAATAGGAGATGAAACATGAGCGAACAATGGAGAAAATGGCGTTGAAAACGGCCTTAGCAGTGAAAAGATCGACCCTCATTTTATGTGTCACGACACAGGGGACAAATTCCCCTCGGGATCTGCTCCATGGCAGGAGACCAGATCCTCCTCGGGATCCGTCGTTGCACGTGCAGGCGCGGGAACCGGATCCCCCTCAGGATCCAGCGACGTAGAGACAGGCGCAGGTGCACGAGCCGCCTCTAACTCCGCGGGCACCACGCGGCCGCCTCTCGCTGGCTGCATCGCGTCGCCTGCCCCGCGCTAATCGCCGCCTACCACCTCACGTCCAGCGGCTGTCCCAGGTGATGCCCGGTTTCGTGGCCAGCCCGCTGTCTACAAGCGCCGGGCCCTGATTCGCTCTACCGATGTGGGCCCCAGCACGGACTCCTCCGCGCCCACTCAGCCGACCGGCGTGGGCGCCTATGCTGATACGCCATCATTGGAGTATGATGGGCTGGTCCACAGGTCGGGATCCTCTACGACTTTAATAGTCACTAAGAGGCGGTCGTTGGCCATAGAAAATCCGGTCAGTTCAACCCATGCGGCTGCAGCTGCAGATTCTTCCTTGGGATCTGTTGCTCCTGAAACTTCTGTGCAGCCGCATGGATCTTCTGTGCTCACGGATTCGACTACATCCCCACGACGTGCACGACTACAAAAAGGTCTAACACAACCTGTTAACTACAAACATATAATCAAATATAGTATGGTTTGTTCTACAGGTGAACCAACTACAATTGAAGAAACCCTTGGTGATGAAAAATGGAAGAAAGCTATGAATGAAGAGTACATGGCACCGAAGAAAAACAAAACATGGCATTTGGTTCCTCCACAGAAAGGTAAAAATTTGATTGATTGCAAGTGGGTATTCAGGATTAAAAGAAAATATGATGGAACTATTGATCATTATAAGGCTAGGTTTGTTGCCAATGGTTTCAAACAGCGGTATGTTATAGACTATGAGGACATGTTCACTCCAGTTGTAAAAGCTGCCACCATCCGCCTTGTCTTGTCCATTGTTGTTTCCATGGGCTGGAGCCTCAGACAGCTAGATGTGCAGAACGCGTTTCTTCATGGTGTTCTGGAAGAGGAAGTATACATGAAGCAACCTCCTGGGTTTGCAAGTAAAAGTGCTCCCTCTCATGTGTGCAAACTTGATAAAGCACTGTGTGGGTTAAAGCAAGCTCCAAGAGCATGGTATTCTCGTCTTTGTCATAAAATGCAGGCACTTGGTTTTGTTCCTTCTAAGTCTGACACCTCGTTGTTTATTTACAACAAGTCCAACACATGCATATTTGTTCTTATATATGTTGATGTCATTATTGTGACAAGCTCGTCTAATGAAGCAATCACAGGACTTTTAAAGGAATTGGGGTGCAAATTTTGCCTTGAAAGATCTTGGAGACTTGCACTTTTTTCTTCGAATTGAGGTGAAGAGACACAAGGATGGACTTCATCTCTCTCAAGAAAAGTATTCAATTGATCTGGTAAAATAGGTTGGCTTGCATGGTTGTAAACCCTCACCTACTCCATTATCCAGTTCAGAAAAATTATCTCTCACAAAAGGGACACCCTTAAATCAAGAGGACATCACAAGATACAGAAGTTTAGTGGGAGCATTACAGTATCTCACCCTTACTAGACCTAACATTTTTTTTGCTGTTAACAAAGTATGTCAGTTTCTTCATGCACCCACTACTGTTCACTTAATTGCTGCAAAACGTATAGTTAGATACGTCAAAAACACTTTGAGCATTGGTCTAAATTTCAAGTCACCCTCTAATCTTGCCAGTGCCTTATCTGACTCTGATTGGGCAGGATGCTTGGATGACAGGCAATCAACTAGTGAATTTGCTGTATTTTTTGGACCTAATTTGATATCATGGTGTGCACGCAAACAGGCTACCGTCTCTAGGTCAAGTACAGAGGCAGAACAAAACATTGGCAAATGCTATAGCAGAGATAATATGGGTTCAGTCCATGTTAAAGGAGCTTGCTGTGAAAACTACACAAGCTCCATGCCTATGGTGTGACAATCTTGGCGCCACTTACCTTTCTGCAAATCTAGTTTTTCATGCTAGAACAAAACATATAGAAATTGATTTTCATTTTGTCAGAGAAAGAGTTGCCCACAAGCAACTTGGCATTCGCTTTGTGCATTTCAGAGATCAAATTGCAGATGGATTCACAAAGGCCTTGCCCATACGAAGCTTTGAAGACTTCAAACATAATCTCAACTTGACCAAGTTGTGATTAAGAGGGAGGGTATTAAATACATATATGGAGCACTTGTATCCGTGACAGGAGAGATATCCAGGAGGTAGTTTAGGAGGTAGTTTAGCTGCATCCTATTCTGTTGTAACCAAGTGTATCTCCTCCTCTTTCTTCCTCCCCAAGATGTATCTCAGATTCTCTCTTATCTCTGCAACCGAATCATGTATGTGCTTCAACGTTATTGCGCCCCTGCTATGTAACATGCAACACGCCGCCCGAGCTAGGGTAAGATGTTTCCGCCTATCACACAGTATTATCCTGTAGTCCATGCGTAACACGGCGATCCAATGTCCAGATGTAGTGTTGTAGGGCCAACCAAGCAAAGATTTTACAGTTCCATCTGGACCAGTTCTTCCAAAGCCAGACTGCTCCAAATCATGTAATTTAGAAAAAAAATGTTAATGTATTTTTTTAATGTTCACATATTTTTAAATAATATATGTGCAAACTTCAATGTATGCAACTAGGTTTTCTTTTAGGTGTTCTTATTTCCTAAAACAAGTAACTTCTACATTTGTGTTTGCCCACGAATGTTTCATGATTTCTTAGATAAACATTTTTAGCACCAAAACTCATAAATACTACTACCACCCAAAATATAACTGTGCAGTTTTAAACCGGGGTTAGTTCAAAACTGTGATACTTATTATTGAGTGAAGGAACTTTCTTTAAAAAATAGAAATGAATCAGTGCAGCGCCGCTGTTAGAAAGTGAACATGACCATATATAGAAAAGAAGAAGAAAGATGATTGGTCAAGTTGATTGATTTTCAAGAACAAAAGAAGACGAAGTAGAATCACACACTCACACTTTTTTTTTGCGGGAACACATTCACACTTAAACTTGATTGTTTTTCCTTTTTGAACTAGGGCGCCTAACCTTGATTAAATTTTGATGGGTGCCAACAATTTTGTTTTTGTTTGGAGAACTAATCATGTAAACATACGTAGAACACTAAGAAAAGACTAATTAAATTCTCTCCAAAAGTGATAAAACCAATTCCAGGAGCAGAAACTTCACCATAAAGAAAGACTACACAATCCAACTAATTCAAACTGACGATCTTATCATCCTTCGCAGGCATTTAGGTGGATCTGCTCTTGATGAACTCCAAGCAGTCTGCTATGGCCTCGTTGTAGAAGGAGCTCTGATTCCTATCTGCCGGCGCCTGACGGCGACGGCAGCTACCGTCAAGGGACAACACCGGCCTGCGCGCTCTCGACGTCGAGCAGCTGATCTTGCCACGGGCGGGGCAGCATCTGAGCTCCTCCACGCGCCTGACGAGCAGGCCGACGATGCCGAACAGCCGCACGCGCAGCCGGAGCAGCAAGCCCAGCCGGACACCACCACCGCTGCGGCGCACACGCCGGCGACCTCGCCGCCGGGGCTTGCTGCAGTTCGTCTGTTGGATCAGCATTGGTCGTCTCTTAACCACTGGTGGGACTGGCGTGAAGCTCTGTACAAATGGGGCATATGATGAGCTAACCGCATTGGTGTGCTTATATATACAGCGAGATGCCTTCACTGGTGTAAGTTATTGTTGGACTAGACTTAGGAGTGGGATGTGGCAGGTCAGGGGTGCACCGGGACGTACACAACATGTAGACCCATGTTCGTAGTCACCGTTATTCAACATACTTCGGCAATGATTAGTCGTTACCCGCTTCCCTATGGGTAATTACTCTATTAAAGACATGGATGAACTAGTTTAAATGCACATAAGAAGCCGTTGGATACTAACCCAAGAGGTAAGACGAGGACAGCATAGAATAGCATTACCCGTTACCCACTTTACGTATGAAGCCCTTATATGTGAGCTCCAATTCAGCAGACCCCAGGTAATTCCCGCTCATACCCAGCAAAATTTCTACCCATCCTGACCATTTGGCCCAAAAAGGACAAAGAAAACCCTAGCCTAGCCACAAAATATGCCCAAAATGCATTACATGTTGTTTATTATGCTGAAACAATGTTTTTTCTGCTGACACATTGTTGAATGTTTTTATGGACTACGGACATGCGTTTTCATGCCGGGATGAAAAACCCGACGTGGACAGGGATAGTAAAGTTTTTATCACCGTGGGCCAAGATGGAAACGGGGATGTGCATGAGGAGCCTGACACGAGGACATGGATAGTACCCGTCTAGGTAATCCCCATGCCGAAAATGTGTGGGCTATACTATACACTTGGTAGACTATTTGATTATTAGGTGCCCGCGGTCGTCCTCCCCCTAGTGCGACTCGGGCGGAGCCAGAAACCTAGCCGCCGCCGTAAACTCCCTCCTCCTCTCCCTCCGCCGCCGCCGGAGGACGCCGTCGGGCTAAGCCCGGGGGCAGATGACGGTGGCGGGGGATCTCCTCTCGCGTGCGTCTCCGGGGCAGGGCGGACCCCAAGGCGTGAGGTGGCGCGACCGATCTAGGATCTGCTGTGCGACGGATGGCTGCAGCAGGCGGCGGGAGGCCGGCCCATCCTCGGACGACGACGGCTTGGCACGGCGGGCGGCCCAGTCACGGGCGGTGGCCAGGGCTTCGCGCGGCGGCGGCGGCTGCGGTCGGCGGTGGCCAACTTGGCTGCGGTGGCATGCATGCTGCCTTCGGATCGGCGACGGCGGCGTGGAGGGCCTGGTGGTCTCGTCGGCGGCACCTCCGATCAGATCTGTTCTGACCGGTGCAGCCGGCGGTGGTGGTCATCTCTTTCGTCAGAGGTGATCGGCCTGAAGCTGGGTGTTCGGATCTCGGGATCCATCATCTGGCACCAGCTGTGAGTCAGGGAGACGTAGTTGCCGGTGAAAACCGAGCCGATGATGGGCGATGGCGGCGTTCCACGTCGTTACCTTGATGAAGGCATCATCATGTGACTACCGTCGACCCACTCGTACTGCTCCCGGGGAAACCCTAGGATCTAGTGTTCCAGACCGGACGATGGCGGCACTGCGGTGTCGTTTTTCTCTCTTGGGAGCATCGTTTGTGGAGCAGCGCTGGAAGTCAGAGGCAGGAGATGGAGCGGCTTCGTCTTGCACGGAGCTTAGGTGGAGACGTCAAGTCATGCCTGACCGACAGGTGCTATGCTTGGTCATGCCTGGTCAGCAGGTGCTACGCACGACAGATCCTCCAAGGACTTCAAGCTGTGTCGGCTGGTGGTACTTGGCAGCATGGCGCTGAGGTGTATCAGGGGCGACCGCGACGTGTTCAGCTGTTTGCGCACAGGGAGGAGGTGCCGTTGGGCGCCGTGGTGACGTCGACGATAGCTGGACCGAGAAAGGTTGATGCATCAGTACAGTTCTGAAGATGGAGCGGTGGTAGTTGGCGGTGGCGGCCTCTGAGAGCACGCCGGACCAGTGTGTGTCCCAGACCCGACAAGTGGCTAGGTTGGGGTCTCAGGTCTTAGATGTTTAGGTTTGGCTGTGATGTCTGTTTGATATTAGGCCTAGACCATCTGCGCCCCTTCATCAATTGGATAGGTGTAGCGACAGTTGTTAATTAGACGGTGGCTTTAGTCTTGCTGTTGTATGGCTTTGTAAGGTCTTGTGAGAATAATTAATAAAGTGGCCGTATGCATCGCCCAGATGCAGAGGCCGGGGGTCATCCTCCTTTTCTAAAAAAAAGACTATTTGATTATACTCATGAGGTTTGTAGGAAAATATGCACCACTTGTAAAATGCTACTACTTCCATAGGCGATGTCATCAATCTGAGGCTGAGGCTGACTACTGAGATGTGAGATTCTTGCAAATACAATGGAATAAAATCTTCATCAAATAACTACAAATGTCAATTAGCTATTACCAGATCTACTAGACTTTTTGTGTCCTTCCACCAGAGCATTTGACATGACATGCCACCAAATATTCCAGATCTAACCACATTCCTTCCTCGACCTACATAATTAACCGGGAAGTTGTAGGAGTAGATAATATAGCAGGGACGGAATCTAGCATAGCACCAACCCTATACTCAGACAAGAACAAGAAAGTAAACTAATCGTTGGCATCTCGTGTGCTCGCTGTTTCAAGTTTGCTCGTGTGAATAAGTGCACAGTTGCTCTCCAAACTCCCAGACACCGAGAGGACCAGAGGCACAGAACCGGGACAAACGCGGAGTTTAGCGCGGGGCCGTGAGATGTTTCCGTGCTGGGTGAACCCGGAGGCAGCGCAGCGACACCGATGGCGAAAGGCTCGTCCTCTGCCGCCGCAGCCCGTTTGCTCCCAAGGCTCGGAGTCGAGCGTGCGTTGCGGCGGCCGAAAGATCGTGGCGCGCCGACGGAGCAGACTTCGCTGAGTCTCACGTGGTGCCGATGTGACCGAGGCCGGGTGTGTGTTTTTTCCCGTGACCGGGGTGCGCCGTACGCGGCAGGGGCACCTGCGCTTGCCTCCGGTGTCTCTCGTCGGACGTCAGATCGACGTGGAATCAGAGGAGGTGGAATTCGGCGATTGGGCGTCGCCGTCGTGCGGCCTTGCGGCGGCCTGCCGGCCGGTCGAGGGTCCTCGGCTCGTTCTCGTTCACTCGTTGGCTTCTGAAGTCACGGGAGCAGGTTAACTTGTCACGACTAATGATGGCCGCAAACTCGACCGACGAGACACCTCGACTAGCCAACTTTGAACGACAGCTTTTCGTTCACTTCAGCTCTCCGGGCGCTAGACAGAGATCGACGTCATTGACGCATCGGCGTGAAAAAGGCCAGCATGAACTCAGGTTCTCGAAAGCATGCGGGTTTCCCACGTCATTTGGCGAGAATCGCACATGGTGCACTGCACCAAGCCAATTCCTCTGTGCTTCACGTTGTTATCGTCGCTCATATCTGGTCGTGTCCACAGGGTGCTCCGGGTCTGATCACTGGAGCCCCTGCCAGGGCTTTTGAGGGGCTAAATTTTGTGTTCTGACCATTTTTCAAAATTTGATCGTGATCCGACCTTGTCTTGTAAAAATTTCGTGATCTGACCATTTTCTTACCGTCAGGTTCCATGATGGTAGGGTATAAACATCCTACCGTCAAGGTCCCTGGCGGTAGGGTTAACTGCCTATCGCAAATTGTTTTTAAGTATGAAACACAGTGCGTGCTTGTGCGTACCGCCGGATACCTACAGCCTACCGTCAGCCTGTTTGGCGGTAGGGATGTTTCCTACCGCAAAGGTCCCTGGCGATAGGCTGTTACACCCTACCGTCATGGACCCGAGTGGTAGCAAAAGGGTCAGATCCTGAATTTTTTGTAAACTGGGGTCAGATCTCGATTAACTTTCAGAAAATGATGAAAACACGAAATTTTGCCCTTTTGAGGATGCAAGGTATCCAGGCATATCGGGTTTCGGGCATCTTCAAAGTGGACTCGTAAACCGTCCGCATATGTCTGGACCGTGAGAGCCATCCGATGCGATCATGTATCAATCCGTGACGCGGTCTGGACGCGTTTCCTGCTGCCAATTGGAAACAAAGTGGGAAAGATTTGTGGGAGTGCGGACAATATACATGTAGAACTCTGACATCCCGGCCCATCCAATCCCCCCCCCCCTCCCGGTCCCATTTCCTTTCACTCCCTTCCTTCTCCCCCTTACTTTGCATCCACACCCTACACTTCCGCCGCAGCTGTTGTACGTCTCCGGCCACCATAGAGGTATTGTCGGACACCCGCTCGCCATTAGACGGAGCTGTCCACCCTGGAGCCATTTGTACCAGGTACACTCCGCCCCCATGTCCACGACCTTCATGGCGGACATCACGCTCGGCAGGTGTTCGGTCAAATGTCATTGAACTTATTTTTAAACGTGATGTCGTTTTTTAAGTATGAAGGATGGTGAGCTACTCGACCATGGAGGATGAGTTGTTGTGCAATGCGTACTCAGGAGCAAAGGGGAGGCCTTCTGGCAGCAAGTGCATGAAACGTTTCAGGCACGAAAGCACATTGCGCCCTACGACATGTACATCATTCAACATCGCAACGTGAGGTTGTTGTCGTATCGCTGGCACGCTATCCAGACCAGCGTCACCAAGTTTTGCGACGTGCTTCGTCAACTCGAGGCAAGGTGACCATTGCACGCGGCAGAGGACGAGATCATAAGTTTTGCTTCCTCCTGCTCAACTTGTTGATTGATTCATTCACTTAATGTTGGTCTACATATTATATGTAACCCGTACGCGCTGTCGTGGTGTACCACATGGCAGATGGACTGACATTTACGTGCACACATTGTTGGATAAAGCTGAAGAGGGAGTTTGTGTGAAAGGACATGATATGTTGATGAAAAACTTGTTGGACAGCCGGAATCTAGTCGAATTTGAATAATTGTTGTACTAGATTTAATTTACATGTCATGTATGAATGATTTGTGCTATTTTTTATTCGAGCTTTGATGAATATAGCGGCTGGTTTGCATGAATTTCATTCGATTTGATTAAATGCGGGTTGAAATGTATGTGGCTACGATTAGATGACGTCCTTCTGCATCCGTGTTCACGGACTGTCTGTGGACAGATGCCCTTACATTCGTGTCACACATTATGTTTACTGTCAAAACATTGCCGACCTGCTGCTCGTACTGACTTCGCACAAAGTCAGGATGGTAGGAATCACTTCTGATAAAATGGAATGGATGACGTGATCCTAAGGCAATTGTCCAAGCTCTAGCTAGCTCTCAGAGCAGGCCTGCAGGCAGTACGAATATGTCGTCATATTTTCATCTTATGGTCGTCGCATGCGTGAGCAGCGAGTAGCGAACATGTCATGCCAATAATAGGATGCCAAGAAAGTAAGAAACACCATGGTTGGCACCCCTAGGTAGGTTGGGTATCCTCTAGGCAAGATGACAATCCAGTCTCCGCATCTACTAATTGTTTAGGTAACAATCATGAGAAAGTAGCAAATTTTCTATTTTCTATTACCAGTAAAGAACCAAACATAGCACAGCCAAAAAAAAAGGAACCAAACATAGCAAACGAACTGTGGTAAACCTACGTTTTGTTTTTACGGTAAGGTACGTACTACACCTACGAGCATCGCCAAGGTTTCCTAGGGAACGCAAACATCCACATCTCATAGACCGATATAGGAATTCTGCTTTTACGGCAAGATAGAAGATTTCACATCTTTTAGAGAGGAGACATGTAAGGATAACAGGGAAATGGCTCT
>NC_041393.1:544391969-544403131 GCF_002162155.2 Triticum dicoccoides | reverse complement strand
GGCGAGGGCCTAGGCCCTGATTCTCCCCTCCTCCCCGCGTCTGGGTGCTCCCCTCCGCTCGCTCTGCTGTGGGTCAATCTCCGTTGCCTTCTCCGTCTCCGCTGGGCTCCCGTTTCTGGGCTCTCGCTCCCAATGAGGATGGCTCATCGGACGAGGATCCTTCTCCCCGGCCCTCGGCGATTCGCCCGGTGCGGGCTTCGTCCCCTGCCGCTGCGCCTCGTCTACGCAAGTTCGCTCCCGGGGGTCGGGGTCGGTCGTTGGCATCGCCGTCGTCTGGCACTGACTGGGTTCGGGTTTCTCGCCGTCGGCGCAAATCTGGTAAGGTTTCCTGCTTCTCGTCTGGTCCTGGAATTTTGGGAGCCGCTCCGGGTGTGGTGTGCCCCTCCTCCCCCTCCTCTGCTTCTGGATCGGCTTCCCTGTCGCCGGCGGCGGCGGCGGTGGGGCGGGTCGCGGCGTTGGCTCCGCTTGCCCTAGATTTGGTCTCCTCCCCGTTGACCAGTGGATCGCGGGCCGGGCCGTCTGTTGGGCCTGTCGGGCCCCGACGATTGTTCTGGCTTGTCAGCCCACTCCCCCCTCTGGCGTCAGTTGACGATTTCCCCCCTCTCCTTTCTGCGGGCCTAGTGTGGCATTCCTTTGATTTGGCCCCCCCTCCTCCCCCGGCCTGCTTGGCCCGTTTAGCCCAGGAAGGCACGGCTCGATTTGGGTATTTATGGATCCCCCGTGGCTCCTCCTTCCCCCTGTTAGGGTTTTCCGGCTTCCGCCGCTAATTTGTGTCGTCACCGTCTCCCCATTCGTCGCCTCGTCAGATCTAGCCCTCCTCCTCCCCTTCTCCTCTCCTTTGCGGTGCTCACCATGGATAAATCACGGGGCTCGTCATGTGCTGCGGTCTCGGGTAGCAAACGTCGGCGGGAGGATTCCCCAGGTTCTGCTGTGGATCTAGAGCTCGAGGCTTCGCTCCACTCCAAGTTGGAGGCGGAGCAGGTGTAGGACCTTAAAGTATGTCTAGAGGGGGGGTGATTAGACTACTTGACCAAATAAAAACTTAACCTTTTCCCAATTTTAGTCTTTGGCAGATTTTAGCAAACTTAGCACAAATCAAGCAATCTTAACACAATTCAAGCAAGCATGCAAACAGTATATGAGCAGCAGAAAATAAAGCATGCAACTTGCAAGAATGTAGAGGGAAGGGTTTGGAGATTTCAAACGCAATTTGGAGACACGGTGATTTTTGAGCCATGGTTCCGATAGGTGGTGCTATCATACATCCACGTTGATGGAGACTTCAACCCACGAAGGGTAGCGGCTGCATGAGTCCACGTAGGGCTTCATCCAAGAAGGGTCCACAAAGAAGCAACCTTGTCTATCCCACCATGGCCGTCGCCCACGAAGGACTTGCCTCACTATCGGTAGATCTTCACGAAGTAGGCGATCTCCTTGCCCTTACAAACTCCTTGGTTCAACTCCACAATCTTGTCGGAGGCTCCCAAGTGACACCTAGCCAATCTAGGAGACACCACTCTCCAAGAAGTAACAAATGGTGTGTTGATGATGAACTCCTTGCTCTTGTTCTTCAAATGATAGTCTCCCCAACACTCAACTCTCTCTCATAGGATTTGGATTTGGTGGAAAGAAGATTTGAGTGGAAAGCAACTTGGGAAAGGCTACAGATCAAGATTCATTTGGTAGGAATGGAATATCTTGGCCTCGACACATGAGTAGGTGGTTCTCTCTCAGAAATGGTAAGTTGGAAGTGTAGGTTTGTTCTGATGGCTCTCTCTCCGAATGAAGAGGAGGTGGAGGGGTATATATAGCCTCCACACAAAATCTAACCGTTACACACAATTTACCAATCTCGGTAGGACCGAATCAACAAACTCGGTCAGACCTATTTAGTAAACCTAGTGACTGTTAGGGTTTTTGGTGGGACCGACATGCAACTCAGTAGGACCGATATGGTTAGGGTTAGGGCATAGTGTAATCTCGATGAGACCGATTACACAAACTCGGTGAGACCGATTTTGGTAATAAGCTAACCAGAGAGTTGGTCAGGTAAACTCGGTGGGACCGGTTCACTCTTTTCGGTGAGACCGAAATGTTACGAAAAGGAAACAGAGAGTTTACATATCAATCTCGGTGGGACCGATCGCTCATCTTGGTTAGACCGAAACATTACGAAGGGAAACAGAGAGATTACAATCCCATCTCGGTGAGACCGAGATCCCTATCGGTGAGACCGATTTTCCTAGGGTTTGTGGCAGTGGCTATGACATCTGAACTCGGTGGCGCCGATAGAAAGAATCGGTGAGGCCGAGTTTAACTTTTGGTCTGGGTCATATGTGGATGTGGGAAAGTAGATGAGGGTTTTGGAGCATATCACTAAGCACTATGAAGCAAGAAACTCATTAAGCAACACGTCATCCATCCTTGATAGTATTGGCTTTTCCTATAGACTCAATGTGATCTTGGATCACTAAAATATAAGATGTAGAGTCTTGAGCTTGAAGCTTGAGCCAATCCTTTTATCCTTAGCATTTTGAGGGATCCACTTTTCTCATCCATGCCATGCCATTCATTGAGCTTTCCTAAAATATTTGTCTTGGAATGGTATTAGCTCAATGAGCTATATGTTGTTAGGAATTACCAAAACCACCTAGGGATAGTTGCACTTTCAATCTCCCCCTTTTTGGTAATTGATGACAACATATAGATCAAAGCTTCGACAAATGATAATAAGATTGAAAAACTTCGTCGCTTTGAGAAGTATGTGAAATGTGAGAGCTCCCCCTAAATTTGTGCATAGTTTAAGATTTGCTTTGGACTGCAAATGCACATAGATTTAGGTTCATGAGTTACTCTCCCATGTCACATACATCTTGGTGGAGCGCTCAAAATGATAGCATTCAAAATACATGCACTCATCACCAAGTAAAGTGAATGATCATATAGAAATAAAAAGGATAATGTCATTCAACAAGCATTAATGTAGCATATGATCAAACACATGATCACACAGGCAATAAAGTATCTCAAGCAAGCGAAAGCAAATAAAGTTCAACCACAAAGACAAGAGAGAACAAAATCAAACTCTCTCTCTCTCGAAGCCTATGATCTACACATTTTTCTCCCCATTTGGCAACAAGTTACCAAAAAGTTCCTAGAAAATGCATAGTACTATGTCGTCTCTCAAGCTTGGTCTTTATGTGGTGGTGTAGATATGACTCCAAGGAAGAAGGCATCAGTTGATGAAGTTAGAGCTGGTGGAGTAGATGCTGGAGCTGGTGGTACTGAAGCTGTAGCAGGTGCAGATGATGTTGCTCTTGTGTCTGTCACAGGCACAGCAACTGATCTCTGAGCTCTAGGCACTCTAGCAAATGCCTCAGTGGTTGTCTTGCTCTTCCTCTCCTGCATATCATCTTGAAGCTGCTCAACAACATACTGGATCTCAGTTACTTTCACATCCAAGTCATAGAACTTCTGCTCCATGATCCTTTCTAGGCTCTCCTGGTTTTGAGTCAGGGTGGCCAACCCTTTCTCAATCCTTAGTGTGGATGCTATCAAGTAACCAAGATGGTCTTGTTTGCTCTTCAGGAAGTACTCAGATGCCTCATCATTTGTTGGCATCTTGGCAGCCTTCTCAGTCTTTGCCTTCTCCTTCTTCGCTTGTGCTTGCACTGAAGATGGTTCATTTTCATCCATAACCACTTGGTTGTCCTCAAAGTCTGGATAGATAGGCATGTGTTCCTTGTCCAACAAGTAAGTGCCAGTGCCCATCTTGGAGTTAATCAGCTTCTGGATCTGTGGGGCATACCCACAACTTCTCTTCTAGTCTGCAGTTGTCCTCTTGATTGTTTCAACAATGAGGCTCATGACCTTGAACTTTTGAGGCACATCAAACAAGTGTAGCAGATTAATAGCATGGCCTCTGATCATGTTATGATCACCTGACTTGGGCAAGAGAGTGTGCCTGAGGATCCAGTTGATGGTTGGCAGTCCTGACAGAAGGAAATGGACAGATCCAAACTTGTGAGTCTCAAGAGCATCATCTGGGATCTCCTTGTACATGTGTGCCATGGTGTTGTCATCCATTTTCTTCTTGGCATAGCCATCCAAGTCATCTGCTTTCTCCTTTGGTGTTTTGATCAGATTGGCCCATTCTTCAATTGTGGACTGGTACCTTATACCCTCTGACATACAAACTATTCTGCCATCTAGATAGAAGTGTGTTGTGGAGTAGAATTGCATTATGAGCTCATCATTCCACTTTGTGAGCTGCTGCCCAACAAAGTTATCCACTCCACAACCCTTGAAGCTGTCTAGCACTCCTGGGTAGTGCTCCTCATTTTCCTTGATGTATTTCCAATCGACCCATCTCATGTCACAAACTATTGGTTTCTTGTCCAGCAGCACAGTCTCATAGAAGTCCTGCTGTTCCTTTGTATGGAACCTGTAGTTCACAGCAGTTCTCCTCCTGACTGCATAAGGATTAGTCAACCTCCACTGTCTGAGTCATGCATCCTTTCTCAGCTTCATGTTCTCAGCAACAGGATGAGCATCGTTATGATCTGGAATTTTAGGCTTCAACTTCCTCAGAACATGCTCTTCTTCTTCTTCTTCTTCTGCAGCAACTTCAAGCACTGGGGCCTTGTTATTTTCAGCAGTTGGGATGTTCCTGGTATTCCTCTTTGGTGCAGTCTTGGGCTTGGAAGCAGCCTTAGGTGCTTCTTTGGGCTTTGATGAAGCAGCCCCTGACTTGATGGCATCACCCATGAGCTTCTGAGCTTTGGGAGCTGGAGCAACAACCTCTTCTTCTTCCTCTTCCATCATGGAAGGCTTCCCAACAACCCTGGCCATGGTCTTCTTGAACCTTTCCTTCCTCTTCTTTTCAACCACTTCTGGCTCCTTGGGTTCTGATCTCTTAGTTTCCTGAGTTGATGCTCTGACTTTCAGCATAGGAGTCCTCTTGGCAGGGTCTTTCCTGTTCAAACCTGGCTTGGTGGCTGCAGGAGTGCCATACTCCTTCTTGAGCACTTTCCTGGAGGTGGCCTCATCCTCTTCTGCCACATAGTCTTCATCCTCAGAGTCTGAGGTTTTCTTCTTCCTGTTCCTTGTGGCAGCTTTGGGTAAGTTGCTTGGGGTGCTCCTGCTGCCCTCATCTGAGGAACTAGAGGGACTAGTGCCCTCACTCATAGGAACCTGCTCCTCTTCCATGTTCTGGCTGTCACTTTGATCAGACATGTTGCAAATACTGACTGTTGACCCTGTGAATAGATGTAGATGAGATAGAGAGGATAAGCATCACAAAATACAGAGGTTTTTGCAAAAGATTGAGTTAAAAACTTAGTTTTAGTTTTCCACAGAAAGCATTTCGGATCAACCGATTTGTGAACTCGGTGATACCGAAGCAGCTTTAGGAACCTAAACTAGTGAACTCGATCAGACCGAGTCATAGTTCGGTGGCACCAAGACTGCTAGGGTTTCACAAAGTTCAGAAATCGGTCACACCGATTTGCAATTCTCGGTCAGACCGAGAATCACAAGTGCAATGGCCTTGGCCAAATCGGTGGAATCGATTCCTATAACTCGGTGGGTCCGAGATGGTTTCGGCGGAAACCTAACCCTAAATTTTCAATCCATACCTAATCTATGGATAGTTTTGACTAGATGAGATAGTTTCAATCGTGGCAAGATTCATGACGAACACAATGTGCTAGGAATCAGATTGGAATAGCACAGTGATCAAGTCCATACCCTAGCTCGGCGATGGACTCGCTACGGCGGCAACGGCGGCGGAGATTCCCGTTGACGGTGGCAGAGACCAGAGGCAGGAGGCGGCTGGCGATGAGGAGAGCGATCTGGAGACCCTGGAGGCAGAGCGGGCTGAGTGCGGGCGAAAACTGTTCGGAGAAATTTCCAAAAAAATTGCCCTTTGGTATATATAGCCCGACCCTGTCGGTGTGACCGAGTGGAACAACTCGGTGGCACCGAGATGCATTACTGCAAGCAGTTACTGCAACTCGGTGAGACCGAAATGTTCAAATCGGTTGCACTGAGATTGAAAACCTAGATCGACTTAGTGATCTCGGTATGACCGAAATGGATGAATCGGTCAGACTGAAACGCACAAAGAAGTTTTGGAAGTTTTAGGCTCTGACGAATCAGGGACTCCGAGTGCTCCTCACACAGAGTGGTTCGAATCTGACTTGATCAAATTTTGTGATGTAGCATGAATAGAGTTTGAGACAAGAAAAGCATAGATAGCTAGAGAAGGTTCTTAGGCATTCTTGTCCATCCACTTGGCCAAAATAAAAAGAAAGCCAAACAAGCAAAACTACAAGTGGATGTCCTCGAATGAGTAAAATATGCAATCAGCATGCTCACACAATGAAATGACAAATGAAATATGTGGCAAAACATGCACAACCAATTCTAGCATCTATCAAGCAATTGGCGATGACTAGGTCATCTATATATGAGTACATTGACTTAGGAGTCAAATGAGAACATTTGATCATAGGTAATACTCATCGTTCAAGCTCAAGTGGGGTTACCACTTTTACATAATGCATTGATGTGTTCACACCATCAGAGTTGCTTTAGCTCAATTCTTAGAGTAAAGCTCCCCCTAGATGTGAGATCCCCTCTATAGAGGGATGAACTAACCTTGGGTTTTGTCGATGATGACTTCATGTAGGTGTTGAAGATGTGGATGCTCAATGTTGATGTTGATCATTTGGAGCAATCCTTTGGAGTGAGTTGCACTTTCAATATCTACACGGGTTAGTCCCACAAGGAACAAACAAGGATATCCATAGACATAGAGTCAAGTACACACAAGATGATGTCTATGAAAGCATTAGGTTACCTTGTCCCTTGTCTTACCAACAAGAGGGTTTGTGACTCCTTGAACTAGTGAAAGATGTGGAAGTTGATTGCACTTGTCCTTGCCAAAATGATATGAGTGAAGAATGTTGGCGGAGTCACCCTCAAGAACTCTCTAGTTCTTCTTCTTAGGGATCCACACCATGTTGATGGGAATCCTTGGAGTTGTAGTCGTACTTGATGAAGTAGATCTTGACGTAGTCTTGGGAATCCACTTAACCAAGGCCTTGGGAGCTTCTTCAAATGCATCAATCTCCTCTTGAAGCTCATCCTTGCCTTTTTGCTTGTGACTTGTGGTGGAAGATCATCTTGAGCGTGTGTCCCTTTGAATGAAGTAGGATCATACTTCTCTCGTTGAGGAACAAACTTCGTCTTGGGGTATTGATCTTCTTCCCACTCAACTCCAATGGCATTGAACTTTCGTTCAAAACCAACACCTTGGTTCTTCCGATGCCTTCCTTGCTTGCGTACAATTTCCTCGGATTGCTTACTCCCGGCAATGCTCTTGTAAACACCTTTCTCTATGATTCCCTTCAATAAACTATTTTCTTGCTCAAGTGTAACTTGGCTGAGAGAATCATTAGTGGAATCAAGAGAACTACTAGAAGCAACAATATTGGATTTAGCATGATGATTGTTACTACTAGAGGAAGAATCCTTCTTGTTTTTGTTACTAGACTTGACTTGAGGCATGTAAGTAGATAAGAGTAAACTTGGCAATGTAAGAAGAACTTTTCTTGCAAAGATCATCATTGATTGCCTTTAAGAACTCATGCTCTTTCTCAAGGTTGAGCTTTTCAAAGCGTAACTTTTCATGAATCCTTAAAAGTTCTCGATGACCCCCTAAGATAGTTTCATGAGCTAACTTGAGAGTGTTTAGTTATTTAGTTAAGATCTCAATCTTCTCCTTATCATCGTCATTCATTTTATCTTGATTAGCATGATTAATTGATGTTTCATCATAGTAGTCATCACTAGAGTCGTCAATAAGTAAATCATCATCACCTAACAAGTCATCTTCATCACTATTGAAATCAACATACTCGGGATGTGTTACCTTTGGGCCTTTAGCCATGAAGCATCTTCCAAGTCCTTCATTCGGTGAATCAAATATGTCGTGGGAGTTGGTTGGCGCAAGTGCTAGACCAGCAACACCTTCATCTTGAGTATGTCCGGAGTCGGAGTGATAGCTTCTCTCGGAGTGATGTTCAGAGTCGGAACCGGATACCAATTCACCAACATGAGCTTGATGTCTTCGTTTTGTGTATCTCCTTGATGACTTGTCCTTCCTTTCCGAATCCTTGCTTCTCCGGGATGTTCTTCATTCATAACGATCATCTCTACTCCTTATCTCTCTTGGCAGTGATTCTTCTCTTCTACTTCTCCTCTTAGGTGAATCTTCTCTTCTTTTGTAGGGAGTCGTACACTCATTGGAATAGTGTCCAGGTCTTCCACAGTTGTAGCAATTTCGCTCTCGACTGGAAGATCTTTTGTCACTGTAGGACCTTGACTTGGAACTTCTTTCTTTGCTTCTACTCTTGTAGAATTTGTTGAAGTTCTTCACCATTAGGCTCAATTCTTCATTGAAGGTCTGTTTCTCACTTGATGATGTGGGATCTTCACACGAGGCTTTGTAAGCACCACTTGACTTGTTGTGCAACTCCTCCTTATCCTTGAGTGACATCTCATGAGCAACAATTCTTCCGATGACCTCCGTTGGCTTGAGATTCTTGTAGTTGGGCATCATTTGGATCAATGTGCACATGGTATCATATTTTCCATCCAAGGCTCTTATGATCTTCTTGATGATGAATTTGTCGGTCATCTCTTCACTTCCTAAGCCGGCAATCTCATTTGTGATGAGAGCAAGCCTAGAGTACATTTCAGCGACGCCTTCACCATCCTTCATCTTGAACTTGTCAAGTTGACTTTGAAGCACATCCAATTTGGATTCCTTGATGGAGTCGGTACCTTCATGCATATCAATCAAAGTGTCCCAAATTTCCTTTGCATTCTCAAGATGGCTGATTTTGTTGAATTCTTCGGGGCACAATCTGTTGAAGAGGATATCACAAGCTTGAGCGTTGTATTGCAGCATCTTCAACTCTTCCGTGCTAGCTTCACGATTTGGTTCTCTCCCATCAAAGAATTCACCTTGCGGGCCAATACACACAATAGCCCAAATGGAGGGGTTATGTCCGAGAATATGCATTTTCATCTTATGCTTCCAACTAGCAAAATTAGTACCATCAAAGTAAGGACCTCTACGGTCGTAGTTTCCCTCACTAGACGCCATACTCTCCTAGGTTGTGAAACCAAGGCTATGACCACCAAAAGCTATGGAAATCAAAGCAAATGGAGACCAAGGATCTGATACCACTTGTAGGACCTTGAAGTATGTCTAGAGGGGGGTGATTAGACTACTTGACCAAATAAAAACTTAACCTTTTCCCAATTTTAGTCTTTGGCAGATTTTAGCAAACTTAGCACAAATCAAGCAATCTTAACACTATTCAAGCAAGCATGCAAAGAGTATATGAGCAGCGGAAAATAAAGCACGCAACTTGCAAGAATGTAAAGGGAAAGGTTTGGAGATTTCAAACGCAATTTGGAGACACGGTGATTTTTGAGCTGTGGTTCTGATAGGTGGTGCTATCGTACATCCACGTTGATGGAGACTTCAATCCATGAGGGGTAACGGCTGCGCAAGTCCACAGAGGGCTCCACCCAAGAAGGATACACAAAGAAGCAACCTTGTCTATCCCACCATGGCCACGAAGTAGGCGATCTCCTTGCCCTTACAAACTCCTTGGTTCAACTCCACAATCTTGTCGGAGGCTCCCAAGTGACACCTAGCCAATCTAGGAGACACCACTCTCCAAGAAGTAACAAATGGTGTGTTGATGATGAACTCCTTGCTCTTGTGCTTCAAATGATAGTCTCCCCAACACTCAACTCTCTCTCACAGGATTTGGATTTGGTGGAAAGAAGATTTGAGTGGAAAGCAACTTGGGGAAGGCTAGAGATCAAGATTCATATGGTAGGAATGGAATATCTTGGCCTCAACACATGAGTAGGTGGTTCTCTCTCAGAAATGGTAAGTTGGAAGTGTAGGTTTGTTCTGATGGCTCTCTCTCCGAATGAAGAGGAGGTGGAGGGGTATATATAGCCTCCACACAAAATCTAACCGTTACACACAGTTTACCAATCTCGGTAGGACCGAGTCAACAAACTCGGTCAGACCGATTTAGTAAACCTAGTGACTGTTAGGGTTTTCGATGGGACCGACATGCAACTCGGTAGGACCGATATGGTTAGGGTTAGGGCATAACGTAATCTCAGTGAGACCGATTACACAAACTCAGTGAGACCGATTTTGGTAATAAGCTAACCAGAGAGTTGGTCAGGTGAACTCGGTGGGACCGGTTTGCTCTTTTCGGTGAGACCGAAATGTTACGAAAAGGAAACAGAGAGTTTACATTGCAATCTCGGTGGGACCGATCGCTCATCTCGGTTAGACCAAAACGTTACGAAGGGAAACAGAGAGATTACAATCCCATCTCGGTGAGACCGAGGTCCCTATCGGTGAGACCGATTTGCCTAGGGTTTGTGGCAGTGGCTATGACATCTGTACTCGGTGGTGCCAGATAGAAAGAATCGGTGGGGCCGAGTTTGACTTTTGGTTTGGGTCATATGTGGATGTGGGAAAGTAGATGAGGGTTTTGGAGCATATCACTAAGCACTATGAAGCAAGAAACTCATTAAGCAACACGTCATCCCTCCTTGATAGTACTGGCTTTTCCTATAGACTCAATGTGATCTTGGATCACTAAAATATAAGATGTAGAGTCTTAAGCTTGAAGCTTGAGCCAATCCTTTTATCCTTAGCATTTTGAGGGATCCACTTTTCTCATCCATGCCATGCCATTCATTGAGCTTTCCTGAAATATTTACCTTGGAATGGTATTAGCTCAATGAGCTATATGTTGTTAGGAATTACGAAAACCACCTAGGGATAGTTGCACTTTCAGTAGGCGTCTCATGAGCAGGTGGCTCACGTCCGCGCAGCGTGGGCCGCTGGTACGGAGTGGCTCCAGCGCTCGGAGCGAGAGCGTGTGCCTGGATCTGGTCCGCAAGGGTCTGGATCTGGGGCCTCTCTCTCTCCGGCGGTGGATCCTTGGGAGGCGGTGGCAGCGGCTGGTGGGGGGATCTCGTCTTCGTCGGGCTCTCTGCCTGCCCTTGGCGTGGGGTGTGGCGCGTCTGCTCCGGCTCGGATCCCCCCT
>NC_041393.1:544389562-544391651 GCF_002162155.2 Triticum dicoccoides | reverse complement strand
CGGGGCCTCGTCCTCTGCCGTGGTCCTTTGCGGGGCCGGCTCGGCGGCCTGCTGGTCCTTTTCCTGGTGCTTCCTCCTTGTCGGGGGTGGGGGACGGGCTCCTGCCTCCTCCCTCCTCCCTTCCACGGACTCGTCCCAATTCTTCCACCCAGAGCAACCCGTCTACGCTCACCTGCTTTGCATGCCATAGGCCTGGGCACTTTCAATCCAGATGCACCAGCCCCCCGTTCTGCCTGATTTTCCAATCTGATGGGCACCTCACTGTCAACTGTATGAACCGCCAGAAACCTCCTTCGGTCATCCAGTTTGGTTTGGGGCTTCCTAGTTGCGCCTTCTTTGCTTTGGACAGTGATCTTCCTCTCCTGAGGGCGGCCCCCTCCCTCTCTAATGCTGCCATTGTGTCTGTGAAAGATCAAAAGATTTTGTCTCAAATTTTGCTTGAAGGGCTTTGGATCTGGGATGTTGAGGGCTGGGATTGGCAAGTTAACCAGTTATCGGACTATGAATTCTCTGTTGTGTTCCCTTCCAAGGACTGCCTTCAGATGATTGCTTCGTGCACTAGCTTTACCCTTCCCATCAACCAACTGGTGGTGTCTGTGAAGCCGGCCTCATGCAGTGGAAAAGCGGTTGGTCCTCTTTCTCAGGTCTGGGTGTTGGTGGACGATTTGCCAGCGGGGCTTCATTCTTCTACCTTTCTCATGGCGTTTGGGGTTCTAATTGAGAAGCCAGTGGAGGTGGATATGGAGTCTTTGAATAAGGTTGGTCCTGCTAGGATTAAGATTTGGTGTGTGGATCCGCTTTGTGTTCATGGAGCTATCGATATTTTCCCGTCTCCCAGTGGTGTCAGACTCCGTGTTCGGGTGGAAGGGGAAGCCACTTTCCAACCCCCACCCCCTCCTCCTCCCCCATCCAAACCCTCCGACAATCATGACAAGGAGGGAGATGGCTCTGTTGGCGGTCAAAACCAAAGTGATGGTTCTAATCTGCGTTTCACCCAATCTGAGTGGGATGGGCTGGCTGACTCGGAGCGGGAGTTGTTTCATTCCCAGGCTCCTGCTAGCACGGCTCCTAGTGAGCCGATGGCGATCCCCCTGCTGATCCTCTGGTGCCTGCTGCTGATGATGTGCTTCTGAAGAACCAGCCTGTTTCGGCCACCCCCATCTCCGGTGCCTGCTCCAACCTTCCGGTTTGCCCTATCTCCCCCACTCGCTCCGGGAGTGAGGATCTGCCTGTTTCCCCTGGTCGTGATGAGGTGGGATCCCAGTCTAAGAGAAAAAAGAAATCATCAGTGCGCAAGTTCTCGGCTAAGAGCAGGAATTCCTCGGGTTCTAAACAGTCCATGACTGGTGTTTGTCGCCGCCTCGACAAGGACCTTGGCTCGATGTCTCGCTCCGGCCCCGTCCCGGCTTCTCCCGTGGCCCGCGTCCACGACTCGCAAGCGAAGGCGGGTTGCTGATGCGGGTGGATCCATCATGGAGCGGGCGGAGAGGCGGGTTGCTGCTAAGGATCTTCCCCCTTCAGGTAACCATCTTGGCACTTCTATGTCTTCTTCCCCGACCCGGTTAGTTTTACCATCTCTTTCGGATGATCTCTTATTAAGTATTATGTCTGATGTGGGAGTGTCGGTAGATCCCGAGGTTGGTTCTCCTGTTTCTCTTCTTTCTACTATTCGGGCTAACAAGTTGGCTCAGGCGGCCATTGCTAAAGCTAAAGAGGTCGTTGCCTCTTCAGCTGCTGCTTCTGTAGGAATTCGGGCTCAGGGTGCGGGTGTGGAGGTTGGTAGTGGCCAACCCCAGCCTAGCACCTCTAGAAGGGGCCCTGCTAAACGATCTAAACCATGCGCGGTCCCTAGAAGGTCGAGCCTCCGCATTAAAAATTTGTCTTATAAATGAAAGCCCTCTTTTGGAACATTAGAGGTTTCGGTACTAGGGGACGTCGTGACCAAATTAAGGACTTGGTGTGTGCGAATAATATCGATTTGGTGGGGATGGTTGAAACCTTTAAAGAGTCTTTATCCCCTAATGAACTTTCTTCTATCGCGGGCATGGATAGATTTGATTGGCATGTGTTACCTGCTTCGGGTCATTCG
>NC_041393.1:544376629-544389262 GCF_002162155.2 Triticum dicoccoides | reverse complement strand
GCTCAAAAAAAGATGTTTTCGATTTTCATTGCCTTTGATCATGGAATCTTCTGGGCCAGCACAGTTGTTTGTCATAAATCCCTTAATATTTTGTGGGAGTTCATTGTGGTGTATGGGTCGGCAGATCACTCGCTGTCTTCCTTATTTCTGAACGAGATGTCTGATAAGATTGAGGCTTGCAATCTACCGATGGTTATCAGTGGGGACTTCAACCTCCTTCGTTCCCCCTCTGATAAGAGTAATGACAATTTCTCTTGGCCTCTGGCTAATGCCTTCAATGACTTTATTAGCTCCACTGCCATCCGTGAGCTCCCTAGGGTTGGAGCCCGTTTCACTTGGTCTAACCATCAGGCCAACCCGATCAGATCTGTTCTTGATAGAGTTTTCATTTGCCCTAGGTGGGATTCGCTATTTCCCCGGGCCTCCCTCATCGCGAAATGTATCGTTGGCTCCGACCATACCCCTCTTATTCTGGATGATGGGATGCATCAACATAGACCTCCTGCTAGGTTCCAATTTGACGCTTCCTGGCTATTGGCCGAAGGCTTTATTGATATGCTGGCCTCGAAGATTACCCTCCTTCTCTCTTCTAACGCTCGTTCCTTTGGTCCTTTAGACGATTGGCACTCTTGCTCGTACAATTTGTGCAAATTTCTTAGAGGCTGGTCCCGTAACCACATTGCAGAGGAGCGCCGCTCGAAAGACCTCCTAGAAGCTCAAATCTTGTCTCTTGACCTTGCGACTGACTCCTCTGGGCTCTCTGACGATGGGTGGTCTCTGCGCTATAATCTTGAGGCTGCCTTGATGCAGTTGCATCGTTAGGCTGAAATCTACTGGCACCAGCGGGGTACGCTTAACTGGACTTTGAAAGGGGACTCCCCCACGGCTTATTTCTTTGCCATTGCTAATGGTAGGAGGAGGCGGTGTGGTATTAACAGCCTGATCACTAATGGAGTGCAATCTTCAGACCAGTCTGTAATCCTCTCTCACGTGGTTGATTTCTTCTCCTCGCTGTTAGGGGCCAAACCTCCTTCGGGTTTTCCCATCTCTCCTACCCTGTGGGACCATAGTTTAAAGATTTCGGCCAAAGAAAATGTTGCGTTGATGATTCCCCTCTCTGATAAGGAGATCTGGGATGTGGTGAACTCTGCTAACCCGAATGTTACTTCCGGGCCGGATGGCTTCTCGATCCCTTTCTTTCAAAAGTTTTGGCCTCAGTTGAGGCAGCTGGTTTATAATGTTATCCAGGGGTTTTGTCTAGGTACTGTTGATATTTCTTGCCTTAATTATGCGGTGATATCCCTGATCCCTAAAGTTAAAGGTGCCGAATTAATCTCCCAGTTTAGGCCTATTGCTCTGATTAATAACTTTGCTAAGTTCCCTGCTAAGGGCTTTGCTAATCGCATGTCCCCTGTTGCCCATAGAGTCATCAGTTCTTACTAGTCTGCTTTCATCAAAGGGCGCTTCATTTTAGATGGGGTCCTCTGTCTTCATGAAATTGTTCATGATTTGCGGTCTCGTAACTCTAAAGCGGTCATCTTAAAACTGGACTTTGAGAAAGCCTATGACTCAGTTAGCTGGCTTTTTCTCAGGCAGGTTCTTCTTGCGAAAGGCTTCGACGAGGCATATGTGCATCGTATCATGCAGTTGGTCTCGGGTGGCCACACTGCGGTCTCTATGAATGACCATATTAGTAAAAAAATAATGGCAGAGGCTTGCATCAAGGGGACCCTGCTTCTCCTGTTCTGTTCAATTTTGTGGCCGATGCATTTTCTTGCATCCTTCTTAGGGCTGCTCAACATGGTCATATCTTGCCTGTGGTATCTCACTTAGTCCCTGACCGAATTACTCACTTGCCATACGCTGATGATACTATCATTATGGTTGAACTAAATGATGCCTGCATTGCCCACCTTAAGTTCATCCTGTTATGCTTCGAGGTCGTCTCGGGCCTGAAAATCAACTTCTCCAAAAGTGAGGTCCTCGTTAATGGTGTTGATGATTCGGAGGCCTTGAGAGTGGCTAGGTTGCTAAATTGTTCCCTGGGCTCCTTCCCCTTCAAATATCTGGGACTTCTTATCTCTCCTGTTGTGCTTCATGCAAAGGACTTTGCTCCGGCTGTGTCTAAGGTGGGAAACAGGGTTCTTCCCTGGCGAGGTAGATATAATACCAACGCTGGCAAAGTTGCTCTCATTAATGCTTGCCTCTCCTCCCTCCCAATGTTTCTTATGGGCTTCTATCTTCTTTTGGCTGGCATCCATGCCGGTTTTGACAAGCACAGGGGTGCTTTCTATTGGAACGCTGCTGATAACAAACGGAAGTATAGGCTGGTTAAATGGAAGCTCATGTGTAGGCCTAAAAACCTTGGGGGGTTAGGTATTATTAACACGCTAGTTATGAACAAGTCTCTGTTAATTAAATGGTGGTGGAAAATCATGACCAGTGGGGCCGGTTCTCTTTGGTATTCCATTCTTAAGGCTAAATACTTTCCTCACTCTAGTCCAATGTTCGCCGGTGCCCGGCGTGGATATCAGTTCTAGAAGGACCTTATTAAAGTCAGGCCTCTGTTCCAGGATCATGTTAAGTTTATTGTGGGTAATGGTACCTCGGTTTGTTTTTGGCGCGACTGGTGGTGTGGTGATACTCCTCTGGCTCTTAGTTTCCCGGTTTCATTTTCGTTTTGTCCAAACCCAGACATCTCCATCACAGAGGTGGCGGCTAATAATTGGGACCTGGCCTTTCGCCGCTCCCTGTCTCATGTAGAGTTGGAAGACTGGCAAAGACTCTCTTCCTTCTTCCCCTGCTCTCGGAGACGCCGGATTCTGTTGTTTGGCCTCATTCTGCCTCTGGTCGGTTCTCGGTTAAATTGTTGTACGCGAGGCTCATCGGAGGTGTCCCTTCTAATAGGTTTTCTTGCATTTGGAGGTCCAAAGTTCCTCCTAAGATTAAAATCTTCCTCTGGCAAGCTTTCAGAGGTCGGATCCCCGCAGCTGACCAAATTCGTAAGCCTAATGGGCCGGGCTCAGAGTTCTGTGTTCTTTGCGGTGTCTTGGAAAATAAGAATCATATCTTTTTTTCATTGTGTATTGGCTAAGCTAGTGTGGAGCTGTGTCCAGTCGTGGCTTCAGGTTACTTGGAATCCTTCCTCCTTTCCTGAGCTGAGAAACCTCGCCAATTTGCTGGTTGGGGTCACTAAGATGGTTTTCTGGTTGGCTTGGGTGCGGTTTGCTGGTCTCTATGGTCGATTAGGAACAAATTTACCATTGAACATGTCTTTCCTTCGAAGGTTGCTAACGTTCTTTTCAAATCATGTATATTCTTGCAGCAGTGGAGATCATTGACTAAGGAGGACAATCGGGGATCACTGGACCTGCTCATCTCTAAAATTCGGGCCTCGGCGTCCTCTATCTCCGGGCAGGCTCCTGATGTCTAACCTCGCTTGCCACTGTTGCGTCGTTCCTGATGGTGGTTGTTTCGCTACTCTTTCCGGCCTACATGCCGTGTCTGGCAGGTTGCCATGTACCCCTAATACTTTCGTGTGCCTGATGCCTAGTTTCTGTTTCTGTGGATTATTGGTGCTTCGCCCTGGTTGGTGTTTGGGCTTGTGACTCTGCCTTGTGGCTTTATTTATAAAGTCGGGCTTAGGCCTTTTCTCTAAAAAGGAGACATGTAAGAGCATCTTATATCTGATACTCCCTTCGTAAATTTTCATAAGATCTTTTAGGTTATAGAAATTTACAGAGAGAGTAAATATTAAGAAAAATAATAGGCAGTATAATGAAAAGACAACAATGGCACAAAACAATGAGTAAAAAATGTTGGAATTTAGTCTATTTTTGGACAGCCCAATAACTATTTCAGAAATTCCTAATAAATCCTAGAGGTCTACTTAGCCCATTCGTGCAAGTCAAGGGATACTACTAAAGTTTAGTCCCACATTGCTAGTTTAGTGGGAGTTGGACCTCCTTATAAGGGAGGTTCTTTCCCCACTTGTATGAGCATGAAAACAAGAGGGACATCCACACACGCTCCTCCTCCGTCGCCTGCCTTGCCACTCCACGCCTCGTCACGAAGCACCGCGGGTTGCGGGAATGAGCCGAGTTGATGGAGTGCTCTGCACGACTACTGATCAGTTCATCACAGACACCGACGACCACTTCCCCGACGTCGACAACCTCTTCGACGACATGGCTGGCGAGGATGTCGACCCCAAGTCCAGTGCTTCTGCTCGTGTTGTTTTTCCTGTTAGAGGTCCTGCCACAGTTCCTTGTTCTAGTCTTTTCCCTAGATATGTTTGGTTATAGTTCATATATGCAGATGCTATTTACCTTCTCTCTATCAGATCACATGACTTGTTTTACCTCTGCTATAATCATGCTTTATCTAGTATTTCTGTTAATAAAATCATTTCGTAAATTGCTCATATTTCCAACAATCCAAAAACCTTATTATAGGCAATTTACCCCGAGTGGTTTTGCTGCATCCATGAGGCCTCCTATGTTTGAGGGTATCCACTATAAGAGGTGGCGCGTGAGAGCAGTCTTATAGTTTCAGACCATGAGCTGCTATGACGCCACTCTAGGCAAACCTAAAGGAGTTCTTGATCCTCAAGAGGAACAAGCTTTTCAGAAAATGGATACCATGTTTAAGGCTGCTCTCTTGAGTGTTCTTGGTGAGAACATAGTTGATGCTTATGCATCAATTGACAATGGAAAAGACATGTGGGACGCACTCGAGGCCATGTTTGGGGTCTCGGATGCTGGCACTGAGCTGTACATCATGGAGCAATTATATGATTACAGGATGACTGAAGATCACTCCGTGGTTGAGCAAGCTCATGAGATACAGTCGTTTGCTAGAGAACTTGAGCACTTCAATTGTATGCTACCGGACAAGTTTGTTGCCGGAGGTATCATCACCAAGCTTCCTTCTAACTTTGCTACCTTACTGAAGCACAAGAGGCAGGAGTTTTCCGTTCCGGATCTCATTGGTACTCTTGATGTGGAAGAAAATGCGAGAACAAAGGACACACGTGCTCGAGGTATTGAGGGAGGATCTAGTGCCAATGTGGTATAGAAGAAAAACTTCCAGCCCCACAAGTTCAAGAACAAGGGAAAGTTTGATGGTAAAGCAAAGTTTGATGGGAATAACAAGGTTGTACAACACATGAACTCCAAGAAGAAGAATGACAAGAAGAAAGGTGTTTGTCATGTGTGTGGAGATCCTAATCATTGGGCTCCTAGTTGCCCTAATCGCTATGACAAGCGTCTTCTTGGGAAAGGCGGAAAGACCGCTACTGTTGTCATTGGAGACACTGACATGAAGGATGTTGGGTATGGTATATTTCCCACTATTCTTTCAGTATGTCATTCTCCTGATTGGTTGATTGACACGGGTGCTAATGTGCATGTATGCGGTGATGTTTCCATGTTTTCGTCTTATCAGACCGCATGGACTTCCACCGTGCTGATGGGCAACGGTTCAAGTGCTTCTGTTCATGGTGTTGGCACGGTCGATTTGAAGTTTACTTCGGGGAAGATCGTGTGGCTAAAGAACATGCATTATGTCCCCTCCGTTAATAAAAATCTTGTTAGTGGATCTCTTCTGTGTAGAGATGGCTACAAACTTGTCTTTGAGTCGAATAAATTTGTAATATCCAAGTATGGAATGTTTGTTGGTAAAGACTGTGAGTCAGGAGGCCTATTTCATTTATCCTTGTCATGTGTTTGCAATAAAGTTGTTAATCATGTTTGCAGCCATAGTAAATCAAATGTTTGGCATTCGTGTCTCTGTCATGTTAATTTTGGTTGCATGATGCGACTAGCCAAATTGAACTTAATCCCTAGTTTCACCACTGTCAAGGGATCTAAGTGTCAAGTGTGTGTGCAAGCTAAGCAACCTCGTAAGTCTCATGCGATTGCGAAAACAAGAAATCTTGCACCACTAGAGCTCATACATTCAGATCTTTGTGAAATGAATGGTGTGTTCACAAAAGGTGCAAAGAAGTATTTTATGACGTTGATTGATGACTCCACTATATATTGTCATGTGTATCTTCTAAAATCTAAGGATGAGGCTTTGAACTATTTCAAGATCTATAAAGCTAAAGCAGAAAACCAACTTGATCAAAAGATCAAGAGGCTTAGGCCCGTTCGTGGTGGAGATTATTTCTCAAATGAATTTGATTCCTTTTGTGCAGAACATGGTATAATCCATGAGAGGACGCCTCCTTATTCACCTCGGTCAAATGGGGTGGCCGAAAGAAAGAACCGTACTCTAACTGATTTGGTTAACGCCATGTTAGACACATCGGGTCTCTCCAAGGCATGGTGGGGGGAGGCAATATTGATGGCATGTCATGTCCTAAAACCGAGTTCCCACAAAGAACAAAGAGATTACTCCATTCGAGGAATGGGAGAAGAAAAGGTTAAAACTCTCTTATCTACGAACCTGGGGTTGTTTGGCGAAAGTCAATGTGACAATTCCAAAGAAGCGCAAGCTAGGACCAAAGACTATGGATTGTGTTTTCCTAGGATATGCTTTTCATAGCATTGGTTAGATTCTTGGTTGTAAAATCTAAGGTACCTGACATGCATGTCAGTACGATCATGGAGTCGGATGATGTGACTTTATTTGAAGATATCTTTCCCATGAAGGATATGACTACCTCATCTAATCAGAAGATGCCTAGTTCATCGAATCAGGAACCAGTTACAATTATTGAACCCGCCATTTCTATGGAACACTTTGAAAATCCTGTGGAGGAGAACAATGAAGCTCCTACTAGGAGCAAGAGACAGAGGACTGCAAAGTCCTTTGGTGATGATTTTCTTGTTTATCTAATAGATGACACTCCCAGCTCTATTTTAGAGGCCTATGCATCTAAAGACGCTGACTATTGGAAGGAAGTGGTCCGTAATGAGATGGATTCCATCTTGGCAAATGAAACTTGGGAGATAATTGATCATACTTATGGGTGCAAGCCTATAGGGTACAAATGGGTATTCAAGAAGAAACTTATGCCTGATGGTACTATTGAGAAGTACAAGGCACGGCTCGTGGCTAAGGGTTATACCCAAAAGGAAGGTGAAGACTTCTTTGATACTTACTCACCTGTGGCGCGACTAACCACTATTCGAGTACTACTTTCACTAGCTGCCTCACATGGTCTTCTCGTTCATAAAATGGATGTTAAGACTGCTTTCCTAAATGGAGAGTTGGAAGAGGAAATTTATATGGAATAACTAGATGGGTTTGTAGTAGATGTCTAGGAAGGAAAAGTGTGCAAGTTGCTGAAGTCTTTGTATGGACTTAAGCAAGCACCCAAGCAGTGGCATGAGAAGTTTGAAAGAACTTTAACAGCCGCAGGCTTTGTTGTAAATGAAGCTGATAAATGCGTGTACTATCGCCATGGTGGGGGCGAGGGAGTTATCATTTGCTTGTATGTTGATGACATACTGATTTTCAGAACAAATCTGAAGGTTATTAAGGAGGTCAAGGATTTCCTATCTCGTTGCTTTGAGATGAAGGATTTAGGAGAGGCTAATGTCATTCTGAACATCAAGTTGTTGAGAGACGATGATGGTGGGATTACATTGCTTCAATCTCACTATGTGGAAAAGATCTTGAGTCGCTTTGGCTACAGTGACTACAAACCCTCTCCAACACCATATGATGTTAGTGTGTTGCTTCAAAAGAATCGAAGAATTGCTAGAGACCAATTGAAATATTCTCAGATTATTGGCTCACTTATGTATTTAACAAGTGCTACAAGACCTGGCATCTCTTTTGCTATTAGCAAACTAAGCCGGGTTGTCTCAAAACCAGGAGATGTGCATTGGAAAGCTCTAGAGAGAGTTTTGCATTATATGAAAGGCACTACGAATTATGGAATTCACTATACTGGGCACCCAAAGGTGCTTGAAGGCTATAGTGACTCAAACTGGATCTCAGATGCTGATGACATAAGGCCACGAGCAGATATGTATTCACTCATGGAGGTGGCACTGTTTCTTGGAAGTCTTGCAAGCAAACCATCTTAACGAGGTCAACAATGGAAGCAGAACTCACAACACTAAATACAGCTACGGTAGAAGAAGATTGGCTTCGCCGTCTCTTGAATGACTTGTCGGTTGTTGAGAAACTTGTACCGGGTATCCTTGTGAACTGCGTCAATCAAACTGTGATCACGAAAGTGAGCATCTCAAAGGATAACATGAAGTCATCAAGCCACATTCAGAGAAGGTTAAAGTCTGTCAGGAAAATGAGAAACTCTGGAGTTATTGCATTGGATTATATCCAAACATCTAAAAATCTAGCAGATCCTTTTACTAAGGATCTATCACATAATGTGATAGATAATGCATTGAGGGAGATGGGTACGAGACCCACAATATGAGTTGTTCACAGGGGTAATCTATTCTTTGTGATCGGAGATCCCGTGAATTAGATGTGGAAGACAAGTTGTTGGTCAACTGAGAGGAGAGTATCCTTACTATTAACAATACCACTCCATGAAGATGCAATCTGCACGGCAGGTTGATGTATATCTTAATGTGTCCTAAGTGGCTCTTTTAAGCAGAGATGTTGTCCTGCAGAACATCTTTTGAAGAACACACCTATATGAGTCTGATTGTTAAACATCGCAATCTATGTGAGTAGGGTTTGAGGGAGTCCCGAATTAAGGGGTCCTCGGATAGCCGGACTATTGATGTGGGCCGGACTGTTGGGCTATGAAGATACAAGACTGAAGACTCTCTCCCGTGTCCGGATGGGACTCTCCTTGGCGTGGAAGGCAAGCTTGGCGGCCGAATGTGTAAATTCCTTTCTCTGTAACCAACTTTGTACAACCCTAGTCCCCTCCGGTGCCTATATAAACCGGAGGGCTTAGTCCGTAGAGGCAATAGACATACACAATCATAATCCTCATAGGCTAGACTTCTAGGGTTTATCCATTACAATCTCGTGGTAGATCAACTCTTGTAATACTCATATCATCAAGATCAATATAGCAGGAAGTAGGTGTCACGCCCAATATGCGACCCTATCCAAAAGGAACTCGAAGGTCCCACCAAGGATAGACCCGCATATTGAAACGCTTTTGCAAGATGGATATCATTACATCAACATTACATAATAGATGGGGATACATACATAAGGCATACAATTCCACACGAATACAACATCACAATACATAAGATCACCATCCGACTATGGATGAAACACAAACAGAAACTCAAACGACATCCACCCTGCTAGCCCAGGTTGCCGACCTGGAACCTATCCCCTGATCGAAGAAGAAGCAGAAGAAGAACTCCAAACAAGCAAACATCGCTCTTGTGTCATGATCATCGCACAACCTGTACTTGCAACTGTTGTTGTAATAATCTGTGAGCCACGAGGACTCAGCAATCCCATTACCATGGGTATCAAGACTAGCAAAGCTTAAAGGGAATGAAAGGGGTAAAGTGGTGAGGTTGCAGCAGCGACTAAGCATGATATGGTGGCTAACATACGCAAATAAGAGCGAGAAGAGAGCAAACGGAACGGTTGTGAAACTAGCAATGATCAAGAAGTGATCCTGAACTCCTACTTACGTCAAACATAACCCAAAAACCGTGTTCACTTCCCGAACTCCGCCCAGAAGAGACCATCACGGCTACACACGCGGTTGATGCGTTTTAATTCGTATCTGGTGTCAACTTATCTACAACCAGACATTAACAAATTCCCATCTGCCCATAACCGCGGGCACGGCTTTCGAAAGATAATACCCTGCAGGGGTGTCCCAACTTAGCCCATGATAAGCTCTCGCGATCAACGAAGGATATTCCTTCTCCCAGGAAGACCCGATCAGACTCGGAATCCCGGTTTACAAGACATTTCGACAATGGTAAAACAAGACCAGCAAAGCCGCCCGATGCGCCGACAATCCCGATAGGAGCTGCGCATATCTCGTTCTCAGGGCAACACCGGATAGGTCAGCCTACGAGTAAAACCAGCGCTCGAGTTTCCCCGAGGTGGCCCCGCAGTCTGCCCGATTCGGACCAACACTTAGACAAGCACTGGCCCGGGGGGGCTAAAATAAAGATGACCCTTGGGTTAATTACTCCCAAGGGATATATAGGTGGTGGTGAGGCAAATGGTAAAACCAATGTTGGGCCTTGCTGGAGGAGTTTTATTCAAAGCGAACTGTTAAGGGGGTCCCATAAATCACCCAACCGCGTTAGGAACGCAAAATCCGGGAACATAACACCGGTATGACGGAAACTAGGGTGGCAAGAGTGGAACAAAACACCAGGCATAAGGCCGAGCCTTCCACCCTTTACCAAGTATATAGATGCATTAATTAAATAAGAGATATTGTGATATCCCAACATAATCATGTCCACCATGGAGAAATCTTCAACTTCACCTGCAACTAACAACGCTATAAGAGGGGCTGAGCAAAAGCGGTAACATAGCCAAGCAATGGTTTGCTAGGAAGGGTGTCAAAGGTTAGAGGTTCTTGGCAATTTGGGAGGCTTGATGAGCAAAAGATAGGTAACGCGGCATAGTGATAGAACGAAGCAACTAGCATAGCAATGATAGTAGTGAGATCCAAGGTAGCGGTCATCTTGCCTGAAATCCCGCTAGGAAGAAGAACGAGTCCATGAAGAAGATGAAGCCACGAAGATGAACCAAGCGTAGACGAACGAATCCTCACGATCACAACGAAACGGGAACTATTGAGAGAAGCACACAACACGGTAAACACACCACACATGAACAAGACATGATGCAAGACAAAGCTACATGAAGCTACTCATGGCAAGAGATGATGCAAACAAGAGCAACACATCAAAGCAAGTTTAAATGAGGCCGGGAACAACATATAACAATTCCGGTAAGTCCTCATATGCATATTTCGAAATTGGTCCAGATCTGAATAAACCTTATGTTCAAGTTGTTAAACAGCAAGTTAAGATGCACAAAGATGATCTACACGAAATTCTAGTCAAGTTACATATAAGGTTCATTTAATTCGGAGCTACGGCCTAGAAGATATGAGCAAAACAAGTTAAAGATGGCATTGATGCAAAATGCATACAAACATCAAGAAAACACCTCAAAACAAGGATGCAACATGATAATATGAAGCTACATGCAAAATCAAGCAAGTTTCATATAAAGCACACTCAAAACGGAGCAACGGTTCAACACACACACACACTAAACAAGTTATAGCAACAATCTGCCCAAGACAGCAACTAGGCATATTGCAAGCATCAAAACAATATGCTACAGCATCTCAATGTGAAAACAAAAGGCATGGACATGATGTACAGGTAAAGCATAACAAAACATGAACACTGAGCTATCTCCATAAATCACTAGAACATGCTCAAACACACATGGCAAGATTGCAAATAATAACAGTTCAGACTTTGCAGAAAATAACATCAGGTTGCAATGTTTAGAGCTATCAAACAACATGTTACAGGAACTTATCATGGCAAACAAAGGCATGGCATGAATCTACTAATTTCATAGAACAAGAGTCCCTTACTGACCAAGAGCCAAAAATGATCAGAAGATATGATGGCACCCATGTAAACATAGCAAGTTATAATACAGATTCAAACATGGCAGGAACAACAATAAGTAGGCATGTTGGTGAGCTTGTACCACTCACCAAAGAGCAATACATGGCATGGAAAGGCAACCAATAGTAAGAATACATGTTTATGAAGCTAAGCATGTCAAGAGCAAGTTCATAGGGTGCATGGATCACTAGCAAAGCTCATGGCAAAACTGAACTTAAAGTTAACAGGCTGACAGCAACATTATTTAGCAACTTTGGAGCAAGATTACAACAAGTTAAAGCAGGCTATAAATGCAACCAGGGGCATGGATGGATAGAGCATTACATGTATAACAAAACATCCTTATTGAACATCTCCATATTATGCATAAAATGACTTGTAGCAGCAGGTTTACAAAGCAACATGATATAACAGAATCTATCTAGCAAAACAGCAACAGCAAGTACCCTACTTAGCAAGCTTGAAGCACTCACTACACAACTCACAAAAATACATGGATAGCACCCCTGTAAAGATGGCATGACATAGTTCAAAACACATGTAGACATCAACCTCATAGGATGCACACATCAAACATGGCAAAAATGACAAATGAGCATGTTCTGTTAACACACAACCGACAACATTATATAGCACTCTTGCAATGATGATTCAGGTATCAAGATGGACTCAAATGAACATGATGCAATGGAAAAAAATGAAGTACTCGTCGATGCGAACAATTTGACATATTACACGCATGAAACGGAGCAGTATGCAGCAAGTTATGACAGGTCAAAGGGGGCACCAGAATATGCAAAATTACGGGGACTTGGTGGAATTTTCACCTCCGCGGAAGTTGGACGGGGAGATCCCGGGACAGGGCTGCGTTTGGATTGCCGGACCGGTGGATCTGGTCCACCCGGACCAGATCTGGCCGGAGTTGACTCCGGCGAGGGGCGGCTCGCCGGCGTGAGGAGGCAGAGCGACGGACGGCGGTGGAGGCGCGGGTTGGCGGGGATGGCGCGGGGCGCCGGCGGCGGGGAGCAGGAGCAGGGCGCCGGCGGCC
>NC_041393.1:544216347-544376354 GCF_002162155.2 Triticum dicoccoides | reverse complement strand
CCGCGGGGACACATGGCGGATGCCGGTTGGTCGCGGGCGGAGACGCGGACATATCCGGGAGGGGAGCGGACATGTCCGGCGGCGCGAGGGGAGCGGGGCTAGGGTTAGGGGTGGATTTCATCCGCGAATTTTGGGGGAGAGGGCATATTTATAGGTAGAGGGAGCTAGGAGAGTCCAAATGGAGCACGGTTTTCGCCCACACGATCGTGATCGAACGACCGAGAGCATGGAAGAGACTTAGATGGGTTTTGGGACACTTTGGAGGGGTGTTGGGCTGCAAGACGAAAGGGGAATTTATGGTTACCCGGTTAACCGTTGGAGTATCAAACGACCTCCAAATGGCACAAAACTTGACAGGTGGTCTACCGGTGCTATACCAAGGCTGCTTGGCAAGACTCGGTCCATTCCGAGAATGTTTAGCACCCGCTCACAACAAGAGACAAAAGGGGAATGCCGGAGGGCATAGGAGTGCCGGATTGCAAAACGGACAACGGGGAAAAAGCTCGGATGCATGAAACGAATACGTATGCAAAATGAAATGCACATGATGACATGATAAAATGCAACACGCAAGCAAATGACATGGCAATGACGGCAAATGACTGGCGGACACTTGGCGCATCGAATCCGAGGCGTTACAGTAGGGTTTTGCCTCGATAGAGAGGGACCGAACCTGGGTAAACATCGTGTCCCCCGCCTCCTGTTACCATCGGCCTTAGACGCACAGCTCAGGACCCCCTACCCAAGATCCGTCGGTTTTGACACCGACATTGGTGCTTTCATTGAGAGTTCCGCTGTGACATCGAAGACAGGATTGATGGCTCGCCTTGTTATCAAGGACAACATCACCTCCGGAGGAGCCCCGGCCTCAGGCCAAACCCTCCGACTGGGCGGCTTCATCATGACCGCCCGCTCGGCCATCGAGCCGACGATGACTTCTCGGGTCATCGAAAATCGCCTTCGTGTTGATTCCGAACACTCCAAACAGATGGATCCGATGGAGTTGTCGTCTTTGAACAAACTCCTCGATCGCATCGCCGCCTTGGGAGTCGCTACAAACTACGATCGGATCAGGCTTAAACCCGATCAGCAAGAAATCAAATCTCCACCGATCACCCATCAGGTATCGGTAATCGAGGAGCGCAACGGCAGCTCCCCCTCTACATTGAGGATGAACTATGTTCGGATCGCCGAGCTTGAAGAGCCGGATACCCATCTGCGGAACAACACACCCTGCTCTCCGAACTTAGAATTGGACAATGGGCCGGAAAAATCAGTTGATATCATGGAGCCTAAACTATTAAGTTCGGAAGTTTATCAGACTCCGGATCCCAAGGTGGACCAGGGTTCGGATTTAAAACCACCCACCCACCCAGATACACGCGACCTTACATACATACGATAGCAGCCTCTGGAAACGGTCCATCACTTTTGGGCCCGATTCCTCCTTGTTAAAGACAAGAGCAAAGGCTCCAGCAACGAAGACGCAATCACATTATTCTGCAAAAATTGCACGGACCAAGGAATCCTCAATGCCATTAACCGCCATCGTGTATTACACTTTGCTGACTTGGCAACCATAGTACAGAAGTACTGCGCAATGGAGAGCGCCTGGAAAACTCAGGCAACACCCTGGGAACCACAAGTCCCCCCTCAGCTCCTCGTCCAAACAAAAAGGATGCCCCCTCGTGGGTTGCCCGATCCAATATTAAAGAAACCGAAGCCCGTCATAGGGCGCGGAACCGTTCTGGAGGGATGGCTCGACAGGCCATGCAAAATACACTCAACATCGGACACCATATCAACTCACAGCCTTAGGGCGTGTTGGATACTCCGGCAAGTGGCCAAGATCAGCGAGGACCTCCTCACCAAAAATGCCGCAAAGCAACATCCCACGAAAGACGACTACCTCAGAGTATTGATGGTCTTCGAAACTTTCGCCTCAAATAATAGGCGCAAAAGGGCACTCCGCGGCCTTGCCGAAGTCTACCAACTCGTAGTAATAAACTCCTGGAACGACACGGCCATTACTTTCAATACCGATGATGAACCAAAATCCAGGACAGTTCGGGCACCAGCCGCATTAGTCCTCAATCCGATCGTGAACGGCTTTCGGCTTACTAAAGTGCTCATGGACGGCGGCAGCGGACTAAACCTCATTTACGAGGAAACTCTCAACAAAATGGAAATAGATAGGAGCCGCATTGAGAAAAGTAGAATGGCCTTCTAAGGAATCATCCTAGTCGGGAGGCGCGATGCGCGGGAAAAATCACACTTGATGTGGTATTCGGCACGCCGGAGAATTACAGGTCCGAAGAAATAACCTTCCAAGTGGCCCCTTTCAACAGTGGATACCATGCCTTACTAGGGCGAGATGCATTTGCACGCTTCCAAGCTATACCCCATTACGGGTACATGAAGCTCAAGATGCCCGGGCCCAATGGTATTATCACTCTTGCCAGTGATCCGGACACAACACTCCGCACCGAAAATAAAACCGCAGCCCTAGACATCGAGGCACTGTCCGAAGCCCTCGCGGCCAAAGAATTAACTACACTGCGCTCCATAGTGGATAGGGACGACGTGATCCTGCATAAACGACCCAAATCCACCTCCTTCAAACCAGCAGATGAAATAGTCAAATTTCAAGCCCATCCGATGGACCCCGAGAAGACAGCATCCATCGGAGCACAGGTGGACCCAACGGTTGATGCCGCACTACGAGCGTTCCTACGTGAAAACTGGGACATATTCGCCTGACACCCTTCTGATATGCCAGGAATCCCATGCAGGCTGGCCGAACATAGCCTAAATATATCAAAGGGATATAAGCCGGTCAAACAAACATTGTGGCGCTTTTCCGAACCCAAACGACAAGCCATGGGAGAGGAGCTAGGCAAGCTACTCGAAGCCGGATTCATCAAAGAAATAAAACATCCAGACTGGCTGGCAAACCTAGTGATGGTACCAAAGAAGGATAAATCCTAGCGCCTGTGTGTCGATTTCAAAGACCTTAACAAGGTATGCCCTAAGGATCCCTTCCACCTCCCCCGCATCGATCAAATTATCGATGCCACCGCAGGACACGACTCACTGTGTTTCCTCGATGCATACTCTGGATACCATCAAATCAAGATGAAGGAGTCCGATCAAGCCGCAATGGCATTCAATACCCCATATGGGCCTTTCTGCTTCAACACTATGCCTTTCGGGCTCAAAAACGTCGGCGCCACATATCAACGCATGATTCAAACATGCCTGGAGAAACAAATCGGCAAGACAGTTGAACATCCGTGGACGACGTAGTCATCAAGACTAGGCACGTCAAGTCATTAATAGACAATCTGTGTCTCACATTTGACAACCTCCGCACAGATGACATCAAGCTCAATCCGGAAAAGTGTGTTTTTGGAGTTCCCGCTGGAAAACTGCTGGGCTTCATCGTTTCCCATAGAGGAATTGAGGCGAATCCAGCCAAAATCCGAGCTTTGTCACAATTGGCTACACCGACAGACCTTAAACAAGTCCAAAACCTAGTCGGATGTGTGGCAGCTTTAAGCCGCTTTATCTCCAGATTAGGAGAAAAGACATTGCCACTTTACCGCCTTCTCCGATGTACCGAACACTTCAAGTGGACGGACGCTGCAACAGCCGGATTGGAAGAAATAAAGGCTCTTTTAGCGAGCAACCCAATCCTAGCCGCACCAAACATCGGTGAACCCATGTTATTATACATATCAGCAACGCACCAAGTCATGAGTGCGGTACTCGTCGTCGAACGAAAGGAGGACGGACACAAATGCTCACTTCAAAATCCGGTATACTATGTATCTACTGTCCTCACACCATGCAAATATCGGTACCCTCATTATCAAAAAATAGCATACGCGGTCTTCATGGCATCCCGGAAGCTATGACACTACTTTCAAGAGTGTTTGATTACGGTGGCCTCCGAAGTACCACTCAATGATATGATAAACAACCGCGATGCCATGGTCCGGATTGCAAAGTGGTCCATCGAGCTCCTCCCATTTGACATAATATACAAACCACGCCGGGCCATTAAATCCCAAGTGTTGGCAGACTTCATCGCCGAATGGACAGAGGTCGAACTCCCTAAAGAGTGCGACACATACTCCAACTGGATCATGCACTTCGACGGCTCCAAAATGCCGGCAGGACTAGGAGCAGGTGTTGTCCTAACATCCCCCACTAGAGATACAGTCCAGTACGTACTCCAAATATTATACACAGACTCCAACAATGCAGCCGAATACGAGGCTTTGTTGCATGGTCTTCGGATGGATGTCTCCATGGGCATTCAACACCTGGAAGTGTGCGGGGACTCAAACCTTGCAATATCTCAAATAAATGGAGACTTTGATGCCAAAGATCCGAAAATGGCGGCTTATGGTAATGTTGGTCTTCAAATGTCTGCTCGGTTCGAGGGGCTTGAGTTTCATCATGTGGTTCGAGAAAATAATCAAGCGGCGGATGTCCTTGCCCGCATCGGTGCTAAGCATGACCCTGTCCCACCTAACATCTTTTTGGAAGGCTCTTCAACCATCCATGGTGTGGCAAGGGCAGAGCGGCAACACCAGTCCGGATCCGACCACAACCCCAGATTTTGAACACACTGACATCATCGAGGGCTCTGCCACCGAAATAACACCATTGGCCCATCTTATTATGGCAGTAATTGCCCCATGGACCGAACCCTTCTTGGCCTACCTTAATAGGCGAGAACTCCTAGAGGATCAAAACGAGGCGTGCTGCATTGTCCGGCGCTCGAAAGCCTACAAAGTCCATGAAGGAGAACTCTACAAGAAGAGCGCTATCGGAGTACTTCAAAGATGTATCTCCGAGGAAGAGGGGCGGCAGCTCTTGGCTGAAATTCACGCCGGTCTCGGCGGACACCATGCCGCAGCTCGGGCCCTTGTAAGCAAGGCCTTCCGTACATGATTTTATTGGCCGACTGCCCAAGCAGATGCACAGGACCTTGTCCAACATTGCGTCGGATGCCAGCTTTTCGCCAACCAAAGCCATATGCCACCCACTGCTCTACAAACAATCCCATCACTTGGCCTTTTGTTGTCTGGGGGCTTGATATGGTCGGACCCCTTAAGGGAGGAATCCATAAGAAAAAAAATACTTGTTGGTCATGGTGGATAAATTCACTAAGGGGATAAAGGCCAAACCAGTTAAAATGGCCGAATCCGGACCAGTGATAGACTTCATATCCTCTGTTGTGCACCGTTATGGTGTTCCTCACAGCATCATCACCGATAACGGCTCCAATTTCACAGCCGATGAGGTGAAAACCTGGTATGGTAATCTGGGCATTAAGCTAGATTACGCCTCCGTCTATCACCCTCAAACAAATAGTCAAGTCAAGCGAGCCAATTGTCTTATTATGAGCGGCATTAAGCCCAGATTAGTGCGGTCTTTGAAAGAGTCAGACACGCACTGGGTTGAGGAGCTCGACTCCGTACTCTGGGGGCTACGGACCATGCCGAATCGTACTACCGGATACATACCCTTCTTCATGGTGTACGGCGCAGAGGTTGTGTTGCCCTGCGATATTATTCATGACTCACCTCGAGTGCACATGTACAAAGAGAGAGAGGCCGAGCTTGATCGACAGGACGGTTTAGATGCCCTGGAAGAGGAGCGCGACGTTGCAAAAGCCCGTTCCGCATTTTATCAACAATAGGCTCGCAGATATCAAAGCAGAGAAGTATGGGCCAAGACTTATAATATTGGCGAACTCATTCTACGTCTACCGGAGAAGAAAAAGGACAAACTCAAGCCCAAGTGGGAGGGTCCCTTCATCATTGAAAAAGTTCTCATCGGAGGAGCGTATCGCCTGTGTGATGCATTAGATAATCACCTCGAGCCGAACCCATGGAACGCGGCCAGACTCCGAAGATTCTACGCCTAGCGCTGAACTCTTTGTTTGTCTCCTTCCCTTTTTTTTCCTTTCTATTATTTATTTTTTAGTTATCTTTTCGCTTTTTCTTTAATAGCTTTAAAGCTTTCGTGTGGCTAGACCGCACACTCACGACGCACTCATCTTCAAGTATGTACGTCCATTATACCTGGGGGCTTCTTGTACAGGAGCTTATTACAATTATTCTCCGAGCATCAAGCTCACTGCATATGTGTCTTTTCTCCGTATGTACCTTTTTTCCGCCATTATATGCATTGATATGATTTAAGTTTTGGCCAAGCTGGGTTGCCTGGCTCCTGTGCTTATGCCCTACGTTCCCGTTAGTTCGGCGGGGGTATAAAGGGAGCACCTCTGCGATTGTTACTGCCGGGTCATCCGGATGTGTACCTCAGACTGGGTGAAGCCGAAAGCTAGCATTCTTAAGGGAATATTCGGTCGGTGGACTAAAGATGTTTTTTTACTCATTACACTATGAACCCTCAGATGTTACATATACTGCGACTTTTCAATCACAGTTCGGACATGCACGTTAATGCATGCGTACCCAGGGAAAGGAACCCTTAACAGAACTATTCTCTCTGGAAGATGTTTCTTACTATCACAATGTAATATAACATAGCTAGTTGGGTACTTGTCTATTCAAGCAACTATGACCCCTACGCCTAGTTTCCACGCATACCCCAATTTATATTACCGAGCGGGTATTTGGAAACACTCCGGACCGTCGGGTCCAGAGGCCGAAGCGAAAAGGTCCGCCATGACAAATGTTTTACAATCTGGCTAGGGACAAACTTGTCCATTGAAGTACATAGTCACTTGGACTCAAAAACTTCCTCTTCTATGTCGTCCAACAGGTTGTCTAGCTTACAATCCTGCTGAGAATATTCTGCGGCTAATTTTACCTGGTCATATACCAGACTAACTGGAATTTCTTTCCCATCTGACCCTAAAGGTCCAACCCGGGACATATGATTCGGATCAAGCTTGGTATACCGTGTTTTCACCATGGCCCGGGCTTCTCGTGCACCTTCTCAGCAGGACGATATCTTCCATAATCGGAAACGCCGCCGCGCTCCCTTAAATAGCTGTACAAGCTCCTCCATACTTCCTGGTGGGGAGGCGGATGGCCATAAGGCCTTGGCAACACTCTGCATTGCCTGTCGAGCTTGCTCGTGTAGTTGCGACAGCTCTTGTAGCAGATCGCCTAAGGATCCGGACATCTCCTCTTAGGGACGGCCAGTCAGCATACCTACAGACATAACTCTGTCAGTTCCTTCCCTTGCCGAATTATGCAGAGGTAAGTTTGAACACATACTAAATATGCCGCCTCGCGGCCTCTTATTTACCTTCACGGAGTCAGCCAGCTCGGCCCAAACATCTTTCAATTCTTCGCCCAGCTGAGTATTGGAATCCTGGAGTTTGTTTTTCTCCTCCCTGACCCGTGTAAGTATACGCTCGCCAGAGGCAAGCTGCCTTTCGGTCTTTTGTGCGCCCGCTTGCGCGACTTCCAGTACCTCTCCCGGATTATCTGGCGATACTATCATCAGATATGTAACTGTATTAGCGTTACTGGTATATATAATTATGTTTTTCTCGATAGAGGGACACATTACCAGTTGAGGCCTTCTTGGATTCCTCCAGTTCGGCAGTTGCGGCAGCAAGCTGGGTCCGACATTGTTCTAGCTCTTGAGACAACAGATTGTTCTTCTCTGTGGGCACATGGTTACACAATGATCCTTAAATCAGTTGTACCAACTGCTTCAAGTCTCGGGGGCTACTGGTATATATAATTACCAGACTTGAACAAATGTTTACTTACCCGCACATCTTTCAAATACTGATCAGTGGCTCTTGTAAGCCCATCTCGAGCAACTCGGATGTATGCATCAGCCAAGCTGAAGGCGTTGAATGCCTCATTTGAAAAGACGTGGTCTCGAAGATTTGCCCGCCGGCGCTGATGATTCATGGCACTTTCCACTTCAGAGTTTGTAACGGATACGTCATCTGAATTCTCTGCTGAAGGACAATCCAGCATCACTCCCGTGTCATCCTCTGTCCTAAAGACAGGATTTGAAATTCGGCTGGTGGAGGCATCACTTGCAGGATCCCCAGACTTAGTCCGACAGATGATTTTCCTGATGAGACACCACAAACAGTGTCACACTTCAATATGACAGCCAAGGAGCATGTTTTACAAAATCGTACCTCTTTGAAAAAGGCTTGGTCGTATTCGCCTTCCTCTTCGAAGGCCTACCCAGCATGGGCGCTGCTACGTCTTGAGCTAGCGTTGGTTTTTCCCGAAGAGGAGACGGTGATGCAGCAAAGTGTAGCGTAAGTATTTCCCTCAGTTTTGAGAACCAAGGTATCAATCCAATAGGAGGCTCCTCAAAAGTCCCACGCACCTACACAAACAAACTGAGAACTCGCAACCAACGCAATAAAGGGGTTGTCAATCCCTTCACGGTCACTTATGAAAGTGAGATCTGATAGAGAGATAATAATATTTTTGATATTTTATGATATAGATGCAAAAAAGTAAAGATGCAAATAAAAGTAGATTGAAAGCAAATATGATAAGAGATAGACCCGGGGGCCATAGGTTTCACTAGACTTCTCTCGAGAGCATAAGTATTACGGTGGGTGAACAAATTACAGTCGAGCAATTGATAGAAAAGCGAATAATTATGATGTTATCTAGGCATGATCATGTATAAAGGCATCACGTCCATGACAAGTAGACCGACTCCTGCCTGCATCTACTATTATTACTCCACACATCGACCGACTCCTGCCTGCATCTAGAGTAGATAAACTTGATCATAAACCCACAATTCATCGGATCTCGACAAACACACCGCAAAAAGAGATTACATCAAATAGATCTCCACAAGAGAGGGGGAGAACATTGTATTGAGATCCAAAAAGAGAGAAGAAGCCATCTAGCTAATAACTATGTACCCGTAGGTCTGTGGTAAACTACTCACAACTCATCGGAGAGGCTATGGTGTTGATGTAGAAGCCCTCCGTGGTCGATTCCCCCTTCGGCAGATTGCCGGCGAAGGCTCCAAGATGGGATCTCACGGATACACAAGGTTACGACGGTGGAAATTGTTAATCATGGTGCCCCTAGATGTTTTCGGGGTCCATGGATATATATAGGAGGCAGAAGTATGTCAGTGGACGCACGAGGGGCCCACGAGACAGGGGCGCACCCTACATGGGGGGGCGCCCTCCTATCTCGTGGGCCCCTCAGAGCTTTCTTGACTTGCACTCCAGGCTCTCCAGATCAGATTTGTTCCAAAAATATCGCTCCCGAAGGTTTCATTCCATTTGGACTCCGTTTGATATTCCTTTTCTTCGAAATACTGAAATAGGCAAAAAAAACAGTAATACGGGCTGGGCCTCCGGTTGGTAGGTTAGTCCCAAAAATGATAATAATGTATAAAATAAAGCCCATAAACATCCAAAACATGTAATATAATAGCATGTAACAATCAAAAATTATAGATATGTTGGAGACGTATCAAGCATCCCCAAGCTTAATTCCTGCTCGTCCTCGAGTAGGTAAATGATAAAAAGATAATTTTTGATGTGGAATGCTACCTAGCATAATTCATAATGTAATTTTCTTTCATTGTGGCATGAATGTTCAGATCCAAATGAATACAAAATAAAAGTTCATATTGACATAAGAAATAGTAATACTTCAAGCATACTAAGCAAAGTATTCATGTCTTCTTAAAATAACATGGCTAAAGAAAGTTATCCCTACAAAATCATATAGTCTGGCATTTGCTCTATCTTCATCACACAAAGTATTTAATCATGCACAACCTGATGACGAGCCAAGCAATTGTTTCATACTTTAATAATTTCAAACTCTTTCAACTTTCACGCAATACATGAGCATAAGCCATGGACATAGCACTATATGTGGAATAGAATGGTGGTTGTGAAGAAGACAAAAAGAAGAAGATAGTCTCACATCAACTAGGTGTATCAACGGACTATGTAGATGCCCATTAATAGATATCAATGTGAGTGAGTAGGGATTGCCATGCAACGGATGCACTAGAGCTATAAATATATGAAAGCTCAATAAAAGAAAACTAGTGGGTGTGCATCCAACTTGCTTGCTCACGAAGACTTAGGGCACTTTTGAGGAAGCCCATCATTGGAATATACAAGCCAAGTTCTATAATGAAAAATTCCCACTAGTATATGAAAGTGACAACATATGAGACTCTCTATCATGAAGATCATGGTGCTATTTTGAAGCACAAGTGTGGAAAAAGAGATAGTAGCATTGTCCCTTCTCTCTTCTTCTCTCATTTTTTTCTCTTCTTTTTTTCTTTCTTTGGCCTTTTTCCCTTTTTTTGGCCTTTCTCTTTTTTCTCTTTTTTTGTAAAGTCCGAAGTCTCATCCCGACTTGTGGGGGAATCATAGCCTTCATCATCCTTTCCTCATGAGGACAATGCTCTAATAATGAAAATCATCACACTTTTATGGATTTACAACTCAAAGCTAGAACAAGATATGACTCTATATGAATGCCTCCGACGGTGTACCGGTATATGCAATGACTCAAGAGCGACATGTATGAAAATTATGATGGTGGCCTTGCCACAAATACGATGTCAACTACATGATCATGCAAAGAGCAATATGACAATGATGAAACGTGTCATAATAAACGGAACGGTGGAAAGTTGCATGGCAATATATCTCGGAATGGCTATGGAAATGCCATAATAGGTAGGTATGGTGGTTGTTTTGAGGAAGGAGTATGGTGGGTGTATGGTACCGGCGAAAATTGCACGGCACAAAAGATGCTAGCAATGGTGGAAGGGTGAAAGGGTGCGTATAATCCATGGACTCAACATTAATCAAAAGAACTCATATACTTGTTGCAAAAATTTAGAAGTCATCAAAAATCAAAGCAATACGCGCATGCTCCTAGGGGGATAGATTGGTAGGAAAAGACCATCGCTTGTCCCCGACTACCACTCATAAGGAAGATAATCAATAAATAAAATTGTGCTCCAACTTCATCACAAAGCGGTTCACCATACGTGCATGCTATGGGAATCACAAACTTCAACACAAGCATTCTTTAAATTCATAATCACCCAACTAGCATAACTTTAATGTCACTACCTCCATATCTCAAAACAATTATCAAGTATCAAGTTGATCATAGCGTCCAATTCACTTCCTATGATAGTTTTTATTATACCCAACTTGGATGCTCATCATTCTATGACCAACTTTGTAACAATAGCAAATACCATGATGTTCTAAAAGACTCTCAAAATGATATAAGTGAAGCATGATAGACTAGCAATTTCTTCAAAATTAAGACACCACCGTCGTGCTCTAAAAGATATAAGTGAAGCACTAGAGCAAAAACTATCAAGCTCAAAAGATATAAGTGAAGCACATAGAGTATTCTAGCAAATTCTAATCAAATAAGCTTCTCCCAAAAGGTGTGTACATCAAGGATGATTGTGGTAAACTAAAAAGCAAAGACTAATATAATACACGACGCTCCAAGCAAAGCACATATCATGTGGCGAATAAAAATATAGCTCCAAGTAAAGTTACCAATGAACGAAGACGAAAGAGGGGATGCCTTCCCGGGGCATCCCCAAGCTTAGGCTTTTGGCTACTCTTGAATATCTTGGGGTGCCATGGGCATCCCCAAGCTTAGGATCTTGCCACCCTTTATTCCATAGTCCATAAAGTCTTTACCCAAAACTTGAAAACTTCACAACACAAAACTAAACAGGAAATCTTATAAGCTCCGTTAGTGAAAGAAAACAAAACCACCACATAAGGTACTGCAATGAACTCATTCTTTATTTATTTTGGTGTTAAACCTACTGTATTCCAACTTCCTTATGGGTTATAAACTAATTTACTAGCCAGATGCATTGAAATAAGCAAACAACACACGAAAAACAGAATCTGTCAAAAACAGAACATTCTGTAGAAATCTGTAACTAACGCAAACTTCTGGAACTCTAAAAATCCTACCAAAATAGGACGTACTGGAAAATTTGTCTATTGATAATCAGCAAAAAGAATCAATGCAAAATCACGTTTCTGTGATTTATTGAATTTTTTCTCGTGAGCGCAAAGTTTCTGTTTTTCAGCAGAATCAAATCAACTATCATCATAGTTTATCCTATAGGTTCTACTTGGCACAAACACTAAACAAAGGATAAAAACACATCTAAACAGAAAGTAGAAACAAAATTTAACACTAAACAGGAACAAAACAAAGAACATAAAGAAAAATCGGGTTGCCTCCCAACTAGCGCTATCGTTTAACGCCCCTAGCTAGGAATAAAAGCAAGGATAGATCTAACGCGTGCCATAATAATAAGATAGATCTTGAAGGCTCATCTCATATTCTCTACGTTCGGCGGCAATTTTTCTTTGAGGCAAGCAAAAGTAATCAAAAGGGCTAAATTTAGTGGGACAGATGTCCCCAAGATCAATCACAGGAGGAACGGGTTCCTCCGTTGGCCCTTCATAGTGCACAACTATTTCATCACTAAAAGCATTCTTTTGGCAAAATCTTGTGAGCCTATACTCAAGGGAGTATCCTAGCTCATTGTTTCGAAGGGCAAAATCATTATTAAGTTTGTTAATGCAATCAACCAAGACATTGGTAGGAACCTTTTTTCTAAGGTTTTCATTAAAAGCAATGTAGTCCGAAGATTGAAAACGCCTAAATTCCTCTTGATCATAGAGGATCGCCTCTAAGGGAAGACGACCGGCGTCCACCCTATAGTGCACAAAGATTTCTTTGGCCTCTCTTATGATAAATCTAAACTCGTGAGCCAAAAATATAGTAACAGCGTGCTTAACAGAAGAATGCTCAATATTAGAGAATTCTAGGAAAATTCTTTGTATGCAGGGATGCATATGCATAAATTGTCTTTCAAGTTCAAATACAAGCATAGCGATAGCATGCACAAGACTACTAGTTCTATGAAGAATAGAACATCCCAAGGAAGGTAAAGCACCGGCACAAGTAAAGAAATCTTGAATAACGCCTTTGCCAATGATGTTACCACTGCCGATTCGAAACTTTTTAGTATGCAAGATAGGGGGTTCATCGGCCGGAGCCTCGGGATTTTCCATGTTATCATTATTGTCCATATCGACGATAATCTCCCCAGTTTCAGACATAGCGGCAAACAAAAAGCAAGGCGGAAGAAAGCGAGTGAAAAAGAGGGGAGGAGATTGGGAAAGAGAGGGCGAATAAAACGGCAAGGGTGAAGTGGGGGAGAGGAAAACGAGAGGCAAATAATGTAAATGAGAGGGAGATGGGTTTGTGATGGGTACTTGGTATGTCTTGACTTGAGCGAAGACCTCCCCGGCAACGGCGCTAGAAATCCTTCTTGCTACGTCTTGAGCTAGCGTTGGTTTTCCCCGAAGAGGAGAGGGTGATGCAGCAAAGTGTAGCGTAAGTATTTCCCTCAGTTTTGAGAACCAAGGTATCAATCCAGTAGGAGGCTCCTCAAAAGTCCCATGCACCTACACAAACAAACCGAGAACTCGCAACCAACGCAATAAAGGGGTTGTCAATCCCTTCACGGTCACTTACGAAAATGAGATCTGATAGAGAGATAATAATATTTTTGGTATTTTATGATATAGATGCAAAAAAGTAAAGATGCAAATAAAAGTAGATTGAAAGCAAATATGATAAGAGATAGACCCGGGGGCCATAGGTTTCACTAGAGGCTTCTCTCGAGAGCATAAGTATTACAGTGGGTGAACAAATTACTGTCGAGCAATTGATATAAAAGCGAATAATTATGACGTTATCTAGGCATGATCATGTATATAGGCATCACGTCCATAACAAGTAGACCGACTCCTGCCTGCATCTACTACTATTACTCCACACATCGACCGACTCCTGCCTGCATCTAGAGTATTAAGTTCATAAGAACAGAGTAACGCCTTAAGCAAGATGACATGATGTAGAGGGATAAACACATGCAATATGATATAAACCCCATCTTGTTATCCTCGATGGCAACAATACAATACGTGTCTTGCAACCCTTTCTGTCACTGGGTAAGATCACCGCAAGATTGAACCCAAAGCTAAGCACTTCTCCCATGGCAAGAAAGATCAATCTAGTAGGCCAAACCGAAATGATAATTCGAAGAGACTTGCAAAGATAACTTAATCATACATAAAAGAATTCAGAGAAGATTCCAATATTATTCATAGATAAACTTGATCATAAACCCACAATTCATCGGATCTCGACAAACGCACCGCAAAAAGAGATTACATCAAATAGATCTCCACAAGAGAGGGGGAGAACATTGTATTGAGATCCAAAAAGAGAGAAGAAGCCATCTAGCTAATAACTATGGACCCGTAGGTCTGTGGTAAACTACTCACAACTCATCGGAGAGGCTATGGTGTTGATGTAGAAGCCCTCCATGGTCGATTCCCCCTCCGGCAGAGTGCCGGCGAAGACTCCAAGATTGGATCTCGCGGATACAGAAGGTTACGGCGGTGGAAATTGTGTTTCGTCGTGCTCCTGGATGTTTTCGGGGTCCGTGGATATATATAGGAGGAAGAAGTACGTCGGTGGACGCCCGAGGGGCCCACGAGACAGGGGGCGCGCCCTCCTATCTTGTGGGGCCCTCGGAGCTTTCTTGACTTGCACTCCAGGCTCTCCGGATCAGATTTGTTCCAAAAATAACGCTCCCAAAGGTTTCATTCCGTTTGGACTCCGTTTGATATTCCTTTTCTTCGAAATACTGAAATAGGCAAAAAAAACAGCAATACGGGCTGGGCCTCCGGTTAGTAGGTTAGTCCCAAAAATGATAATAATGAATAAAATAAAGCCCATAAACATCCAAAACAGGTAATATAATAGCATGGAACAATCAAAAATTATAGATACGTTGGAGACGTATCAGGCGCCGCTCTCTTGTAAGTCGCCTCAGGTGCAGCATGGCGCGCCGAGCGCCTCACCTTCAGAGCACGAGACAGTGTAGTGGGTGAGGCATAACGAGAGAGTTCTTCTTGAAGAAATGACTCCTGGTTACTTACGTGTGAAGCGGGAAGAAGACCGGGATAGTCGACGATAATAGCCACTTCCGTGCCATCATGGCTCACCTGGTAAAACACTCCGTCCTCGAGCTCCACAAATATATCCGGATCCTCTTTGAATCCGGGGTCGAGGTCCCGGTTGTGGTCCTCTAGCTGTGGAACAAGGCTCTTGAGCTCCTTGGTGATTTTTCGCCATTCCTGTTACAAATGGACGGATTAATGTCCATGGGAAGCAACTTTGGGAGCAGAATGAGAATGGTAGTGGGATTAGAACTTACCCAGCTAGGAGGGTTGTACATGGAAAATCCATCCCGGCGCTTAACACGAGGAAATTCCTCTTTCTCCCCCTTGTATAATTCGGCCAGTATTTTGGTCAAAGCGGCGGAATTGTCCGGGCCCTTCCGACTGCAGCGGGAGGCGTCATCTTCCCCATTGTAGTGACACATGGGAAACCTTCTATATTGAAGTGGCTGAACCCCTCGCTCTATGGAAGTCGCCATTACCTCGACTATGGATAGACCGGACTGAGCGAGCGTCCTTATCTTGCTCATCAATTGACGGACTTCCGCATTATCTTCCTCCTTGAGGCTCTGAGGGCGCCAGTTGTGATGCTTCTTCAATGGAGCTCTTGAAAATTCAGGAAGACCCATTCTGACTGGGTCGGGAAGAGCGATGTCCTCAATATAAAACCATTCGGAAGGCCACTCTTCGGATGCCTTCATCAGCGTGCCGGACAGGTATCCGGTCCCAGCAACGCGCCACACTTCGGCTCCGCCTACTTCAAATATTGATCCCTCCTGGTTACGAGGGACGAGGCAGAATAGTTTCCTCCACAATGCAAAGTGGGCTTCACAGCCGAGGAATAGCTCATAGAGGGCGACATAACCCGCAATATGCAGGATGGAGGCAGGAGTAAAACTGTGCAGTTGGAGGTCATAGTACTTGTCGGTGTCAAAACCGGCGGATCTCGGGTAGGGGGTCCCGAGCTGTGCGTCTAAGGCCGATGGTAACAGGAGGCGGGGGACACGATGTTTACCCGGGTTCGGGACCTCTCTATCAAGGTAATATCCTACTTCCTGATATATTGATCTTGATTATATGAGTATTACAAGAGTTGATCTACCATGAAATCGTAATGGCTAAACCCTAGAAGTCTAGCCTATGAGGATTATGAATCTGCCTCTATGGACTAAGCCCTCCGGTTTATATAGATACCGGAGGGGACTAGGGTTGTACAAAGTCGGTTATAGAGAAAGGAATCTACATATCCGGTCGCCAAGCTTGCCTTCCACGCCAAGGAGAGTCCCATCCGGACACGGGAGAGAGTCTTTAGTCTTGTATCTTCATAGCCCAACAGTCCGGCCCATGTAACATAGTCCGGCCATCCGAGGACCCCTTAATCCAGAACTCACTCAGTAGCCCCTGAACCAGGCTTCAATGACGAGGTGTTTGGCACGCAGATTGTCTTCGGCATTGCAAGGTGGGTTCCTCCTCTGAATACTCCAAATCTTCCTTCGAACACAAGAAACGTGTCTGGCTCTGCAAAACAAATACCACACACAATCGTAGAGAGTATACTAATTCACGAGTCCAATCTGCTGACAACTTTTTACAACATGACATCACATCGATGCCCGGTTATTATTCGAACCGTTTTTTAGCCCACCGCTCCGTATTTCGAGATGCGGTTCCATTGGCATGTCTTGTCAAAGCAGAGATCGTGTCCCCTTATTGCGGGATTCTCATCAATACGGGTATGGGTAATCCCACCGCACCATTTGCACGCCCCTTGGGGATAAGCGAGTTTTTAGGGCAAGTGGGGAGGCGCTTGATATTCACTGCCTTTATAAATGGATAAGGATCCAACTCTTTCACCCATGCCTTCTCTCTGCTTCCCCATTCTCGAGCTCTAGCACCCAAGCTCTCATCCTTTCCGCCCCCGAAAAGCACTTCAGCCATGTCCGGATCCGGAGCGCAGGGCAAGTGGATGGCCTCCTCCGTCAAGGAGAAGGATATCAAGAAACTCCGGGAGGCCATGTATCTGGTCAAGGAGATCGCGCACCGTCTCCCGGCCGAGGGACAGATCGTCCCCACTCCAGAACCCCATGAGAGGGTTGTGTTCCTCCCTCACTTTGTCCGCGGGCTGGGATTTCCTCTCCACCCATTCGTCCACGGACTCATGTACTACTACGGGATAGATTTCCATGATCTATCCCCAAATACCTTCCTCAACATCTCGACATTTATCATCGTGTGTGAGGCCTTCCTCCGCATCCCTCCACACTTCGGATTGTGGCTAAAAACATTCAATGCGAAGCCGAAGGTGGTGGGCGGCAAGCACGCCGAGTGCGGAGGCGCCATGGTGAGCAAGATGCCCAACGTCACATGGCCATCAGGTACATTCAACGAGTCCGTCAAAGGGTGGAAACAACAATGGTTCTATGTTACTGAGCCACGCGACACCACCTGGGTCACGACTCCCGAATTTCAATCCGGAGCCCCAATGCGGCTCATGTCCTGGCCCGAGAAGGGCCTGGACTGGTCTTCGTTAGACGAACTGACTACGCTCCAGGCGCGTATCAAGGGCATGGCGGACAAGAACATCAAGCTTGTCAACGTGGTCCAGGTGATGCTAGCTCGCCAGATCCTTCCATGCCAAAGCCGGACTTGCCATATGTGGGAGTTCGACCCGACCAAGCACCAGACCCTACTAGAGTTCTTTGGCACTACGCACGAGGACATCTGGAAGGTGCTATTCAAGCCCAGTAAATCGTGGTCGGACACCGTCGAGGATCGTGGGTACAAATTGTCCCGACCCGCAAGTTCGGTAAGTCTTTATATGTTTTCAAGGTGTATCCTTTACTCGCATGCTTGAGGGAAACGCCTAATACTTTCCTAATGATTCTCCCAGGGCTGGACGAAGAAGGCGGAGGGGATTTACTGTCCGGCCCCGCTGCCCGAAGAACTAGCAGGCCCACTTCTGATGAAGATGCTGGTCCTGATGCCTTATAAGGCACTGAAGAAGAAGGCCAAGAAGGAGGCCAAGGAGACTAGGGGCGGTCTCCGTTGCAAGGGCACTTCGGACGTGGCGTCTGAAGACGCCGAGGCTCACTCCTCCGCTGCCGAAGAGGAGGAGGAAGAAGAAGAAAGCCATTCCCCCCTGTGAGGGGGAGAAAGAAGAGGACGGCCTCCCCGCATTTGGAGGCTGAAGCGTCTAAAAAGGGGAAAGCTTCCCTTCCAAAGGACTCCATCACGGCCACCCACAGCAGTTCGGAGTGGGAACCCGGGGTCAAGCCCCTGTCCAAATCGCAAGTACTAAGAAATCCAAACACACTCATATATCCGGCCTCCCTATTGCATAGTATTAATATGTCGCATCACGCATTTCTCAGTCCGGCCAGGTCCAACGTCGAGTGATCCTCATTGGATGACTCGCTAGACCCGGATGCGATGGACAGCGGGACCCTCCCGATGGCCTCCTCTCCCAAGGCCATGCATAACACCGAGGTGTCATCCTAAAGGAACCCAGGCCAGGGAGGGGCTCAGGAGACCGTCAGGGCGGCGCCGGAGGGTCAAACCTCGGCAGCCGGACACATGGGGGAGCAGACCCCCCTTGCCCCCGCGCCGTCCCCGCTTCCCCCCGCGCCGTCCCCCCGCGGGCGGCTCGGGCGGCGACGCCAGATCCCGCCGTGGGCGCCCTCCCCTTCCTCCTCCCCCCTCCGCCGCTGGCCAGGACCGCCAGGGCGAAGCCCCTCGCGGTGGCTGGCGGCGGGGGATCTCTCCTCCACGTCTTGGTGCTGGTGGGCGCGGGGCTCCCTCCCTGGGCGGTGGCGTCGGGCGTGCACAGGGTCCGGCGGCGAGGCGGCTCCTTCTCCGGCCGGCGGCGCGCTGCGGTGCTGCGGCGGTGGATGCGGGCTTGGCCCGCAGCGGCTGTGCCCCATGGTGGTGGCGGGGGCCCGGCTTCGGTTCTCCGGTGGTGCTGCAGGTGATCTTCCTTCCCCATCGCGGGTGTGCGGTGGTGTTCCTCGGGCAACGGTGGTTCCGGCGGTGACGCTGCACCGGATGGTGAGGAGGCGGCGGCACAGCCTCTTGGCTGTGGGCTGGCGCAGCGACAGGCGGCGGCGCCCTCCTGGCCAGATCTGGGCCCTTTTGGGCCCCATCTGGGTCTGGGCGGGCCTGGACGGCGGCACCGATGGATGGAGGAGCGGCTCGTGCGGGGGGTTGCGGAGACGGAGGCACACGCACTGCAACGCGGCAATGGGAGCTTCACGAGCCCTATCTGGCTCGGCCGGGCCATGGGCCAGGTGTGCTCTCCTTGCTGCGTCCGGCCGGTGACCGCCATGGGCTGTGGAGGTCGTCCCCTCCCATGTGGCTGCCGATTTTGCCGCTCATCGTTCCCGGTTGTCTCCTCTCGGCCTCGTCGGTTTCGCTTCGCCGCTTGGTCGTGTGTGACGGCTTCGACGGACGGAGGTGTGCCTCGTCCGGGGGGTTGCGAAGACGGTGGCGCGCTAACTGCAGCGTGGTGACGGGAGCTTCACGAGTCCTTTTTGGCTTGGCCGGGTCGTGGGCCTGGTGTGCTCCTATTGCTACGTCCGGCCGGGGACCGCCAAGGGCGGTGGAGGTTGTCCCCTCCCGCGTGGCTGCTGATTTTTGCCGCTCCTTGTTCCCGGCTGTCCCCTCTCAGATCCGTCGGTCTCGCTTCTCTTTCCATGGTGAGACGGCGGTGGTGATCTAAAGACCGTGGTGGCGCATGTTGGTGGGCGGCAAGATTGGTGGAGTGCGACGGAGCGGCTGGGGATGTGGATGTGTGGCGGACGGGAGAAATCCCTGTCAGCTTGGCCGGCACTGACGCGGTGACGCCCGCGGGCGCCACCGGTCCTTCCTGAAGGGCGCCGGGCTTACCTCTTCCACACGCCCCTCCGTGTACCAGGGGAAACCCTAGGACCAGTCCGGGCAACAGCGTCGGCATCGTCGCATTCCTTCCTGAAGGTGTTGCTTGGTATGCGGCGGTCCGAAGTGCTAGGAGCGTGGTGGAAATTCTCCGGCGGGCGCAGCGGTTGCGGGTCACCATCGTTTTTGTCGACCGGACTCTGTTGTCATTAGTTTCTTTTTCTTTCTTTGTTATTTCTTTTGGGCTTGCTTGTGCTGTTTGCCCCAGCATCGGACTATCAGTTGTATCGTGTGGTTGCTATATCTATATAGCAGGGCGAAAGCCTATTTCGAGACCCCCATGGGCACTGACGGCGGGGGCCATACTGAATTCGGCCCCCAGCCGAACACAATTCCGGAGACCAATACAGCTCCAGAATCAGGCAAGCAACCTTCTTCAAAAGAAGGGGGTGCGCCTATTCTGCTGATGACCTCTGTCCACCCAGAGGCGCTGGACGTTTTGCTGGAGGCGCTGCAAGGCGCTTCCATCATTGAAGAACACCGTACCCTTACAGGCACGGTGATTGAGAAGATTCAGTCCGTGAAAAGCGGGCTGAACGAAGCCTGCTCAAGCCTTCTAACAGGCTTTGAGGTAAGCAATGCAAATATATATAAAAAGAAATGTCACTGTATAGACAGTAGCCCCTGATACACTATTCGGTGTTCGGAAAGAAAAACCGGACAGAGGATCAAATAAGTTCCGCAGGAGACTAACTATAAAATGTCTATGTGAATAAGCAGGCATCGTTATTGGATGCAACCTCCCATGGTGCTGACGTCTCCGGACTAAAGCAGAGTCTGGAGCGGGCCGGGGAAGAGCTCGGCCATGTAAAGAAACAACTGGAGGATAACCAAGGTATGGAATAACCTTGTTTGTATGCAATACGGATGAATAATTTATTTTGACTAAAAAATGTCATGATATATATTAGGAGTGGCGATCGAGGTCGAGGCTCTCAAGAAGGCGCTAGCCGAGGCCAAGAAGAAGGCGGCCAAGGAGCAGGTCGCTCATGAAAAGCACGAGGCCAGGGTTTGTGAGGTCCAACAAGAGCTCCAGGAAGCCGTGAAAAAGTGTGAGTCCTTGGAGCAGAGTATTACGGATAAAGAATCTGAACTCACCGAGGCTCGTCAATCCGCACACGATGCCCGGATTGAAGCCCAAGGCGCCCTCCAGGAAATCCAGGAGGCCAAAAAATCACGGTGGGTAAGGCCTTTATTATGCAAAGCAAATATGTGAAGAAAAGGTTCCTTTTACTGACCAGAATTCAGAGTTCTCCAGGGGTGTTTGCGGATCTGCCGCTCAACGTGTCCGACACCGCAGAATTCTACCGAGCCAAAGAGGGGAGCTCTACGGAGAAGCTGTTTTGGTTGCAGTACCTTGCGCCAGAGCATCCGGTGCCCTTTATCGATCAGCTGAAATAGCTGGTCGAGTTGCATAGGGCAGCCGAACTAGCCATGAAGGATTTAATAATCCGTCTATGGCCTGCCGAAGCTATTCCCAGCAGCTATTTCAGACTCGTGAAGCGGTTGGTCAGTGCCTGCCCTCGGCTTGACGCCATCAAGCGGCCGGTCTGCATTGAAGGCGCGTGAATGGCCTTCGCCCGCGCCAAGATGCACTGGGCGAAAATGGATGCCACGAAGCTGATGACCGAAGGACCACCCACAGGGAAGGAGAACCGCAAGCCCGAGATGTACTATGACATTGTCTTGGAGGGATCCCGCATTGTAGCGAAGCAATGTGCCAAGGATGTTATATTTCCATAAATACATTCATGTTATCCTGTGCTGTAATATGAAACAAGATCATTATGTAATATAATGCTTGTTATTTAAAATTTTACCTCCAGTGCGGCCGTTTTATATTTAAATCTGAGAATTGGCTAGTCGTCGGCTTCAGCCCCCACGTAGGAAGTACGGGGGTGTTCGGGATAAATCTAAACACTCTTTACTCCATAGTTTTGGTCCTTAAAGGAGGTGTTTAGCGCAACGAACCAGGCAATCGGACTATAAGGCTTTATCACCCTCACTTAGCCATAGGAGTTTGACAATAAAAATGTAGGCGCAGCCCCTAGTGTTCGGAAGTCTGAACTTGGGGTACTGTAAACACCTAATCGGATAAAAACCGATTCGTCGCACGATGCTTTAGATATCGCACAATGCGGAAGAAATTGCTAAAGATTTTGTGACCTCTCGAACAGCTGACCGGCTCTCACTGCATCATGACAGTCAGTTTTTGGCTTTCTCTACTGAGGTGCTCGTCCGAAAGAACCGGGACACAATCGCAGTAGTTCTCCCTTTACTGCCCTAGCCGATATATCGGAACGTAAGGTAGCAAGCATAGGAGCCTGGCAACACAACTATTGACCCAAGACATGATTCGGAGTCGATGCATATAATGCTATAAGTTCGGGGTGCCGAACAACCATAAAAGTGTTCGGACTTTCTTGTCGTGTTATGGGGTACAATGAAGCCCCTGGCGAATTAAGGCGTACCAGAGTGTACGGTTGCAATTGACAAAAATATCAAAAAATGAAACAGCAAGTTAGTGTCATATAGATAGAGCCGCAAATTATTTTCATTGTAATTTAATAATACGTTGAAGCGTATGAGTAAAAGTAGTGCGATAAACAATATGACTTCTGAACCTGCTTAGACCAGGGGGGAGCTGCGTGCGGGTCCGGAGACAGATAGAGTGATCATCGAGAAGAACATCTAGAGATTCCCTCATGCGTTCGAGCTACTTCCCTCCTTGGTATGCATGTCCTTTGATAGGTCCGGCAATCAGGTCGCCAATAACGGCCTAGACAAAAGTAACCTAAAAATAAAAAGAAAATGTAAAATAATGTGTGTCCAGGGGCGGTTGAGCCGCATTGTGGAACACAACCTAGTTGTGCCTCCGTCTATCCCCATGGTATTTTGAGTGCGTAGTTATGTACGCGCGGTATGAAGGCCGCCGTTTGGTCGGGGTTGGAACGGAGGCCAAATTGCTAGTCAAGCTCTTGATGAGCTAGACTGTCCTGCTGCAGGGTAGTTCGGACTCGTTTGACAGTGTCTGGGAGCTTGGCCGCCAAATTAAGGTTTGACCTGAAGAGGTCGCTCTGTGCTTCTGCTACGAGGGCAGCAGTGTGCTCCTCAGTACGGAGGGAGCGTTCTGTGTTTCCATTGACTATTATGATACCGCGTGGAGCGGGCATCTTGAGCTTGAGATAAGTGTAGTGTGGCACTGCATTGAATCGAGCGACTGCGGTTCGTCCGAGCAGTGCATGATAGCCACTACGGAAAGGGACGATATCGAAGATTAACTATTCGCTTCGGAAGTTATCCAGGGATCCCAAGACCACTTCCAGTGTGATTGAGCCCGTACAGCGGGCCTCTACGCCTGTGATGACACCTTTAAAGGTGGTTTTAGTGGGTTTGATTCCCATTTTGCGCACTGTATCCTGATAAAGCAGGTTCAGGCTGCTGCCACCGTCCATTAGGACTCGTGTGAGATGAAACCCATTGATGATTGGGTCGAGGACCAGTGCGGCTGAACCGCCATGACGGATACTGGTCGGATGGTCTCTGCGATCAAAAGTGATCGGGCAAGACGACCATGGGTTAAATTTTGGGGCGACTGGCTCCACTACGTAGACGTCCCTGAGCGCACGCTTCCGCTCCCTCTTGGTGATATGGCTAGCGTATATCATGTTCACCGTTTTGACTTGGGGAGGAAACTTCTTCTGACCCCCTATGTTCGGTGGCCGGGGCTCCTCGTCATCATCCTTGCTTTGCGGCTCCTTTTCCTTGTGTTCGGCATTTAACTTGTCAGCATGTTTAAACATCCAGCATTCTCTATTAGTATGGTTAGCTGGTTTATCAGGAGCGCTGTCGATTTGGCATGGACGATCGAGTATGCGGTCCAAATTGGACGGGCCCGGATTGTTTCTTTTATATGGCTTCTTCCACTGACCAGACTTGGAGCCACTGAATCCGGCGTTGACTGTCATGTCTTCGGTGTTGTCACCGTTGTTTTTGATGCTTGTGTCTGCTGCGTCGGGGCTTGCCAATTGCTATCTGTGGCTTCAGAAATGCCAGGTTTACTTGAGTTGTTGTTGCTACGAGCTAGCCAGCTATCTTCGCCCGCACAAAAGCGGGTCATAAGCGTCGTAAGGGCTGCCATGGACTTTGGCTTTTCTTGGCCGAGGTGTCAGGCAAGCCATTCATCATAGATGTTGTGTTTGAAGGCTGCTAGGGCTTCGGTATCCGGACAGTCGACGATCTGGTTCTTTTTAGTTAAGAACCTAGTCTAGAATTTCCTAGCTGACTCTCCAGGCTGTTGGATTATGTGACTTAAGTCGTCGGCATCCGGAGGTCGGACATAGGTACCTTGGAAGTTGTCAAGGAAGGCGTGTTCCAGGTTCTCCCAACTGTCGATGGAGTTTTCGGGCAGACTGTTCAACCAGTGCCGAGCTGGTCCCTTGAGTTTTAGCGGGAGATACTTGATGGCATGGAGATCATCACCACGGGCCATATGAATATGGAGAAGAAAGTCCTCAATCCATACCCCGGGATCTGTTGTCCCATCATATGATTCAATGTTTACGGGTATAAACCCTTCTGGGAATTCATGTTCCATTACTTCATCAGTGAAGCATAGGGGGGGTGCGGTGCCTCTATGTCGGGCCACGTCGCGACACAACTCGGGTGGAGCTGGTTTGCGGTATTCGGCCCGGACAGGGTTGTATTTGTGACGTCCGGCAAGGTGGTCATCGTTGTGCATTGGGGCGTGCCCCTGTGATCCATAGATCGATCTGGTCTGGCCTGCTTTGTCTTCTAAGTCATGCCGCATGTCATGTGTGTATCCCCGAGCTGTTGTGTTTCTATTTTTTTGGCGAGGTAGTGTGGGCTAGTGTTCAGACTAAGTTGCCGCTTTGTCCCGGCCAGGTGGTGGTCGGTTAGCTGCATTATGCGCTAGTAGGACGGGCTCCAGCGCCTCGTCATCGAATTGAGGTAGTAATTTGCGCTTCGGGTAACTTTTGGTTGGGCGCTCGAGGTCGTATTCCTCGGCTGCCAGGACCTCGGTCCATCTATCATTGAGAAGATCTTGATCAGCTTGAAGCTGCTGCTGCTTCTTCTTCATGCTCTTTGTAGTGGCTATTAGCCGGTGTTTAAAGCGCTCCTGCTCGACGGATTCCTCAGGCACGATAAATTCTTCGTCGTTGAGGCTCACCTCGTCCTCGAAGAGAGGCATGTAATTACTGTCCTCCGAGTCTCCATACATGGCCCGTTCATTAGGGTTGGCTCGCCCGTCTTCCCGTTCGGCCTGTTCGGAAGTTGTCTCAACGGGGTCTTCGTTGTCTTCGGCATCGCTCGGAGTATTATTTTCTCCCGTGCCGGTATTGCTGTTTTTCCCATGGTGTGATTTAGAGCGGTGTCACTGACGTCAGCGCTTTGGCTGCTTCTCAGGAGGCTTATCCTCGACTAGATCCTTTTTGTCATTGCCATTGTTTTCCTTGGGTGTATCCACCATATATACGTCATACGAGGAGGTGGCCGTCCAGCACCCTGTGTGCGGTGGCTCTTGCGTCTGCTCCTCTCCAACATCGTCGTCCATACCGTCGATGTCTTCAGAGTCGTAATCGAGCATGTCGGTTAAATCTTCGACAATGGCTATGAAGTGGGTGGTGGGTGGAGTTTGGAATTCTCCGCTCTTAGCTTCCAATTCGAACCGGATATAGTTCGGTTGAGAATCCCCAGATAAGGCAAGGGCCTTTAATGAGTTTAGCACATCGCCTAAAGGTGAGTGCCGGAAGATATCCGCGGAGCTGAACTCAACGATCAGCGCCTGATCGATAGGCGCATATGTACGCGGTTCGGAACCTACGGCCAGAGACGAGTCCGAGATTTCGGTGACATAGGCCTCGTTCGAGGTCGGATCTGTGTTCGGCTCTAGCACCCCTGAGTCTGCGGCTTCCGTGGCGAGGTTGAGCTTCCCGTCCTCGGGTGGCGCAATCTGCTCCGAATCTAGGGCCAGAATAGTCACTGGCGCTATCTCCTGAGCACGGTCTGATGACAGATTTAGGTCATGTTCATCGTGGCGGCAGGGTGCGGCTGTCATGGGCTCGAATTCGTCGAAGATCAAGTCTCCGCGAATATCGGTGGTGTATTTCAAGCTTCCAACCTGACCTGATGGCCAGGGGCGTAGCTGTCAATCTGCTCCAGATGGCCAAGCGAGTTGGCCCGCAGTGCGAAGCCGCCGAATATGAAGATCTATCCAGGGAGGAAAACCTTATCCTGGACTGCATTGTTGTAGATGATTGATGGAGCCATCAAAACCTTCTCGTGACGACGCAGCAGACCTCTTAATGAAAGCACCAATGTCGGTGTCAAAACCGGCGGATCTCCGGTAGGGGGTCCCGAGTTATGCGTCTAAGGCCGATGGTAACAGGAGGCGGGGGACATGATGTTTACCCAGGTTTGGGCCCTCTCTATCAAGGTAATACCCTACTTCTTGCTATATTATCTTGACGATATGAGTATTACAAGAGTTGATCTACCACGAGATCGTAATGGCTAAACCCTAGAAGTCTAGCCTATGCGGATTATGAATCTGCCTCTATGGACTAAGCCCTCCGGTTTATATAGACACCGGAGGGGACTAGGGTTGTACAAAGTCGGTTACAGAGAAAGGAATCAACATATCTGGTCGCCAAGCTTGCCTTTCGTGCCAAGGAGAGTCCCATCCGGACACGGGAGAGAGTCTTCAGTCTTGTATCTTCATAGCCCAACAGTCCGGCCCATGTAACATAGTCCGGCCGTCCGAGGACCCCTTAATCCAGGACTCCCTTAGTACTCCAGGAGGCCTCGAAGGAATGGATGGATTGGAAATCCCACGCCTCTCAATAAATAGGGAACGAAGCACATCCGCTCCCCCTGGATGGGTTGGGGAAGTTCTATGCCTGAGCCCTGTAGTTGAAAGGAAACAATCCTGCTCGAACGGGGTCCAGATCTACAGGGGGGAGAAATCTTTGTGTCTGCAGCTTCTCTAGCTGACTATGGGATACGGAGCATCTCTCCCAATTGCCTTTTTCGGGGCCTTGGGGACGGGAGGAAGGACTGGGAACACTAGCCATGGTGGAATGGTTTCTCCCAATGAGCTCCGGGGATCTTTCGCTTAGTGTGGAATGGATCTGGAAATCCAAAACTCATTTATAGACGCCTTTCTTACATGGACAGGGTGGTATGTGCAAAAGTGTCCCGACCTCTCATATTCGCTCGACATGTGGAAGCTGAAGATACGACGGGACAGAAGCCGATGAGCGCGGCATTAAATGGAAAGCCGAATACTGCTCTTTTAATCAGGTATTTTGAAGAAATCGGAGGAGGAACCCGCCTTGCAATGTTGAAGACAATCTGCGTGCCGGAAACCTCGTCATTGAAGCCTGGTTCGGGGGCTACTGAGGGAGTCCCAGATTAATGGGTCCTCGGACAGCCGGACTATTGATGTGGGCCGGACTGTTGGGCTATGAAGATACAAGACTAAAGACTCTCTCCCGTGTCCAGATGGGACTCTCCTTGGCGTGGAAGGCAAGCTTGGCGACCGAATATGTAGATTCCTTTCTCTGTAACCGACTTTGTACAACCCTGGTCCCCTCCGGTGCCTATATAAACCGGAGGGCTTAGTCCGTAGAGGCATAGACATACACAATCATAATCCTCATAGGCTAGACTTCTAGGGGTTAGCCATTACGATCTCTTGGTAGATCAACTCTTGTAATACTCATATCATCAAGATCAATATAGCAGGAAGTAGGGTATTACCTCGATAGAGAGGGCTCGAACCTAGGTAAACATCGTGTCCCCCGCCTCCTGTTACCATCGGCCTTAGACGCACAGCTCGGGACCCCCTACCCGAGATCCGCCGGTTTTGACACCGACAGGGTTCTCTCTAGCAAACTCATGAAAAGTCTCGGAGTATGACGTGTAAGATCCACCCGCGGGAAAGACCCACGGTAGCCCAATATCGGTCAAGGCTTTGTGTGAAGCTAGATTTGCAGAAAACTTGCAATTCAAGGCCCAGTCCACTGTTCAAGTTGCTTACTAGTGTAGCATAGAGTTCTAGGTGGAAGTTCAGCTTAACAGTCTCCACTGCAGTACCAGTATATAAAACAGTGTTTTGGAACCAAAGTCAATTCTTGTGTGCCTCTGGGATCTTGTGAGGGATTGCTGGAATTTAGTCTATTTTGGGACAGCCCAATAACTATTTCAGAAATTCCTAATAAATCCTAGAGGCCCACTTAGCCCATTCGTGCAAGGCAAGGGATACTTTAGTCCCACATTGCTAGTTTAGTGGGAGTTGGACCTCCTTATAAGGGAGGTTCTTTCCCCACTTGTATGAGCATGAAAACAAGAGGGACATCCACGCGCGCCCCTCCGCCGCCGCCCGCCTCGCCACGCCTTGTCACGACGCGTCGTGCCGCAGGTTGCGGGAATGATTCGATCTGATGTCTAATTTGTGCCACGCACGACGGGTATACGAAAAGTTACACGGACGCTGAAAAGATTTTTTGCAATAGTGGAGTTTGAATGCGAACGGTGCAACCCTTCGGCTGCTGGCTGTTCGCTTCATCTCCGTCTCTTCATTTCACCTTCCGTCGCTGCCCTCTCGTCTCTCTCTCTCTCCTGTGCCTATAAAAGGGAGGTCACTCCTCTCATAGATGCACACCAGAAGATCCTCTTCATCTCGCCACAAAGTTCCTGAGCATTGCGCTGCTGCTACGATCTTCCCCATCCCGACTTGCGGCATGCTCCGCAGGTCGGGACAACAGGCCTCTGAAACCGCACCTCTTTGAGTCCTGTACATTTGAAGGGTGATAAGGTTTTTGGGGAGCGCTCTGCGCGACTACTGACCAGTTCATCACGGACACCGACGACCACTTCCCCAACGATGACTTCTTCCCCGACGTCGACAATCTCTTCGATGACATGGTTGGCGAGGATGTCGACCCCAAGTCCAGTGCTTCTGCTCTTGCTGCTGTCCCGTACATGTTCTTGTTTTTCCTGTTAGAGGTCCTGCCACAGTTCCTTGTTCTGGTGTTTGCCCTAGATGTTTGGTTACAGTTCATATATGCATATGACATTTACCTTCTCTCTATCAGATCGCATGACTTGTTTTATCTCTGCTATGTTAGTCATGCTTTATCTAGTATTTCTGATAAAATCATTCGGTAAATTGCTCATATTTCCAACAAAAAATAAATCTACATTGAAAACTGAAAATCATATTGCCGTCTTCTTCTTTTCATTGCACGTCATCCATCAGAGCTTGCAAATAACACTAAACCGGCAGTAAAAGAAAGCGAGACATACAAAAGCCCTTTTGTATCATACTTTAGAAACCGCAATAGCCACTCATCGCTAGAAACAAGATCAATAATCAGTGAAGGAATTGCTAGAAACATACTGCATGCTTACTATCCCTCAATACCAGTCCAGACAACTAAAGAAATCGGGTCATACCACAGAACAAATCGAAAAACAAGGTCGAAGTCACTACATCAAAAGGCAGTCAATTGATTCTATCGGGTCGTACCACAGAACAAATCAAAAAACGAGGTCGAAGTCACTGCATGAAAAGACAACCAATTGCTTCTCTTAGTTGACACTCCAACCGCCAAGATCAAAAGAGAGTCAACACATCTAGCAACACCTACCCTCATAATCTCTTTGTCGGTGATGATCAGACATTGTCGAGGTTGGAAGAGGCCGGAGAAACCTTATTCCAGCACATCATGTTGATTGTGTGTCATGTTCTTATCATTGTTCATACCTGGTCGTGTCTAGAGGGTTCTCCCAGAGTGATCACTAGCGCCTTTGCCAAGGCTTTCAACGATGCAAGGTATCAAGACAGACCGGCTTATGTGTCACTGACACACCAAAAAATGGGCATCTCCAATGGAGTTTATCAAATGGACGCCCCCAAATGTTCGTGGACACGTTCAAATGTGTCTATGGACATCAGATCGAATGGATGCCATCCAACACTATCTCCCATTCCCATATTTCAAATATTTCAAACGCGTCATTCATATGAAATTTTACCGAGTTTGACAAATTTCATGGAAACTAAACAGAGTTTAACAAGTTCAATATATATGACATGCAAACTACCCCAAATTAAACTAATTCAGAACTAATGAGTGGTAGTGACCTCGTAGACATCACTTTCAAGGCCACTCGGACCGCAGTTGTCGTTGTAGTATATATTGAACAAGTATAACTCCTCCTTGACGTTGGTCGGGTGCCACTGGATGCATGGCTAGCAACGCGACAAGGATGGCATCTCCTCCATGATGCATCATTCGATGTAGACATCAAGGTTTTGCGGCGGGGATGATGGCTCCTCCTTCACGTGGTGTTCGATTTGGATGCGACGGTTCCATGTCTGGGACAATGACATCTTATAGATGTCCCTTCCTTCCTCGTGTCTAAGTGCTCGCAGAGGTTCTCATACACCTGACCCATTTATTCACTCACAGCTCGCTTTGTGGCCTTCTTTGCCACATCGTAGTTCTCTATGTTGTCTGGAACCTTATCTAGGTGTAGGCATCTGAAACATATTTTGTTCTCCTTAACAGTCTTTTGGACATCATTGTTCCACCACCAGGTATCTTTAGCTTTGCATCTACTTCGCTGGTCACCCCAAACTCCTCTGAAGCCACCTTACGAATGCAATTCACCATCTTCATCCACATATTGTTTGGATCACCTTCTTCTTCCGAAGGGCCCTCCTTAGTAATCCTCTCCTTAAAAGCTTGAGTTGCTTCACCCTTGAGATTCCACCACTTTGTTCTAGCGACTTTGGCGTGCTTATCCCGCTAGACACAAATCCGAAAGCGAAAGTCAGCCACCAAAAGCTTATGTTAAGGGATATCACTCTCTTTAGGTATCACCTTACAATCTAGAAAAGCATGCATGTCTTCTCTCCTTGGGAGGATGAAATTAAGTTGACTAGTGAAATTAAGAGACACTAGATGGGTTTCTCTCTTTTTAAAGAGAGTGTTAGTTACGATAAAGTCGTAGGCTAGAGTGAAGCTTAAGACATCTCCTTGATTCCTGATGTCATAGCCAAAGCCCCATGCATCCCTTCAAAACATATGATAGATGTACCCACGTGGACATTGAGGTCCCTCACCACAAACTTCTTGCTAATAGGTACACTACTAACCATGTTCTCCTGGCCTTCTTAAAACTCCCTTTTGGTGCTCTCATTGTGGCCTAATTGCGGGGCATACGTGTTAATAACATTGAGAACTAAGTCCCCAACTACCAGCTTGACAAGGATAATTCGTTCCCCTTGCCTCTTGACGTCCACCACTCCATACTTGAGGCTCTTATTGATCAAGATGCCTACTTCATTTCTGTTTGTAGTTGTTCCCGTGTATCACATCTTAAAGTCGGTATCCTCCACCTACTTCGACTTTTGTCCCCTCTATTTGGTTTCTTGGGCGCATATGATATCAAGTTATCAACACCTCTCCCCATTGTTGTATCAACTAGCTCTCCTAATTTACACCCTACGTTCCAACTACCTAAGCGAACCCTAATAGGCTCGGCTAGCTTCCTCACCCTTCGCACTCGTCGAGTCAATTACTCATTTTTCACTACACCTGGGCATCCATGTAGCGCACCACAAAGGATATGACAACCTGATCCTTGCTCACTTATCGCCCATTTAACACCACACCTGGATTCCGATATGGCATTGCCGCTCAGATGGTTACGCCCCAACGATGTTCTTCTGGGTTTCATCTCCATAAGAGCGGTTGAGTTTTGAAATTGGCTCGCGAGGCCTATCACAGCCCCCTCTCCTTACCCGAGCTTGGGACCGACAGTGTCGAAACACATAGGCGGAGTTAAACTAAGGCTAGGTGTTAGAGGAGGGACAAAATCATGAAATAATTTATAATCTGGGTAGCTCCCAAATATTACATGAAACCGTGTGCAAGGTTTGGAGGTGGGGCTAAGTGTAGAACACTGAAAGCAAAGGGAGTTTAGTTATTCACCGTTTAATATAATGGCAAATAAAAACAGAGCTTAGTTTAGTAAAATATATCAAAACTAATCCTTAATAAAATGCCATATGATGCTTATGAGATGCACATGATGTACAATCAATATCTAATGTAAGTGCTGGTCATGGGCTGTTACAAGAAGCTCAAGCTTTGGTCAGCATATGCGATGATGTTGCTACTGAAGCTCCTCTGCTTTTCTTTTTTCTTCGAACTATGCAAGAGATCTACATGTAAATTCATCAAGAAGTTGATACAATGCCAAATAAATACACGACCCCATACAAGCAGCACGAGAAAAACTAAAACAATATATTTTTATTTTCTGTTATATGTTCCAGTGCTTCCACTTTGTGATCCAAACAACTAGTGAGCTCAGTATACTATACGTTCCACAACAAGTAGTACTCCTGATGCAACCGTTAATGGATCACGCTGTGGCATGGTTGAAGCTCGCCAGTCATGTCTTAAAAGCACATATCTGCGGAACAGCTGAAAGTCCTGAAATGCACCTTCTTCCTTCCATTCATTTTGGATCTAACTATACAAGTGTTTCTCCACCTTCCAACAATCTTTCTCTGCCTACGTTGCATTGCACTGTGTGATATTTACAGCATCTGATGGGCAGGATTCATGATTCCGTTGAACAACCTTGCCAAACGAAGCTAGTTAAACCTGAAAGACCTATTGAAGGTTGTCTGATTACATCTCTTCGTGGTCTATTCATGGACTATCGATTATGGTGGCTCTTGGAAGTACGGATGGTTCAATGCTTCATCAACGCTTAGACGGTCCTCCTGGGAGACAGGTAATTTATTGCATGTTAAATCAATGGAAACGAAGAAAATGTTAAAGTCACACTAAGAACTGCATTATTGTTTAAATCGGTCAAACTCAATAACAAGACATGGATGGCCACATTATGGTTTAAGGACGCACAGGACCGAAAATGGGACAGCCATAGCCTAACCAGTGCCTTATTATACACAACTGCACATTATGTCCACTAATTGCTGTGATAAATCTTCATCTTTTTGTTCAATTGAGACCTGGGTGTGGGACCACAGTTAAAACAACTCCTATCAGGATAAGAGGTATTAGAACTTAGACAACATTAGGCACAGAATCTTTGTTACAGATAACAGAATACTGCCCCAAGTGAGGTTTATTACCTACATGCATAGTAATTGAATTTTCCTGACGGAGATATTGCATAACTGCTACGATTTTTCACATCATGTAGCAACTATTCCACATCACGCATTCGTAATAGCCAGATTCTATTGAAACAAAGGGTACAAAATGCCTCTTTTGCAGAACTGGGTTCAAGACACTTACATGATGCCACACTAGTAGCTGGCGCGCTAGTCGCAATGCCCACAAATTAGGAAAGCTGGAATACGTTAGCAATGTGGTACAATTAGATATGAGGAACTGAATAATCGGGGTCTGCAGAAAATGGTGATAAGAAGAAAAAAATACCAACCCCATTTTAAGAGGGTCTAGGATTTTCACTTGACGGGCAAATGATTCTTCAGAGCATTTCCAAGAAGCTAACCCGCCGTGTTAAGTAATGAAAAGGAAAGAAGGAATCAGGTGATGTGGAAGCTTAAAGCATAGTAATAAACTAATAATGACAGAATAGGTCGATGCAGGGAATAATAAAGGATGTATATGCAGATCTGTGCATTTCCTGGAAAAAAAATCTCTGCCAAAAATATAGCTTTCTGAATTTTGCCGTCCTCAACAACTATGTGAACACAGGCATTTATGTGACATTTTTGGAAGAGAATGGCATATAATGCACACGATCATTACAAGTTAATCAATAGATAATGTAGTTGTTGTACTAACCCGTTCGGAATTAATGCTGCCTTGCTGCTGCGTAGAAATCCCCGGTACTAAAATGCACAGTTCCATGTAAGACCTCAACCTAACATCATAACAAGATAGAAGAAACGCTACGTCTCAATACTCCACAGCATTTACCAGGAAAAATAATACTGCACAGATAATTTGGAATCACCATAATTCAAATAATCAAGCAAGTTGACACTAATGGTTCAGCAGTGCCCCAAAACAGACAAATTGTATTATGGCACTGTGACATGTGTTGGGCAAATAAGCCGCCGCGGCACGTCAGACGCGTCCAGCGCGTGTATGGGCGCGCGCGGGGCGTGTCGGGCGCGTCGGGTCCGCCTCAAACGTGTGCGTGTGGTGCACGGGGTGATCGTGCAGGAGTACACCGTAGGCATGTGTGTGTGTGCGCGTTCTGTTAGCGAGTCTAGGGGGTGCGTGGAGCTGGTCCTAGGCGGGCTCGCCGCGACCCAGACGTGTGCGTGCATGTCACGGGCGCGGGCAGAGATGGCCGGACCGGGCGCTCGACGTGGACTGGGGCGTGGGTGCATGCCCGGACGTGGCCCAGGGTATAAGACCCCCTTGTGTACCTTTTAACAGATGTGGTCGAGTTCGTGCTCGAGGGAATAGTCGTGGTTGCGGCGGCGGCGTTCGTGCGCCGGGATAACTCTCGTGTCCTCGTGTCTCCTCCATCTTCTTCCTCCTTCTCGGTTTGTGCCAGAGGGTGGGAGCGAGGTGCATAGAGAGAGGTGTAGAGCTAGGGCAGGCTAGGGTTTCGGGCGGCAACAACAATTGGCATCAGAGCCTCGTTGTGGGAGGAGCTTGATGGCGATGTCGCTTGTGCCGTACGCCGGTGGAGCGGGCAGCTCGCTGCCGCAGCCGGTGCCGATGCTCACTGGTGATAATTACACCACGTGGGCGATCAAGGTCGACGCAAACCTCGACGCCGCTGGGCTGTGGGGGGCGGTGGTGCTGCCGGAGGAGGCGGCGGCGGCGATGATCGCCAAGGACAAGCCGGTGCGGGCGTATCTGCTCGGGGCGCTGGCGGAGGATCTTCTGCTGCAGGTGGCGTCCAAGAAGACGGCGGCTAAGGTTTGGGCCAGCCTGAAGGCGCGGTTCGTCGGCGCGGATCGAGTCCGGGCGGCGCGGCTGGGCACTCTCCGCGAGGAGTTCGAGCTGCTGCGCATGGCGGAGGGTCACACGCTGGATGGGTTCGCCGGCAAGCTTGGTGGCATGGCAGCGCGCTTTGCGGGGCTCGAATCGACGCTGGAGGACGCTGCGCTGGTGAAGAAGATGCTCGACTCCGTGCCTGACCGCCTGTACGTGGCGGTGGCCAGGATCGAGCAGTTCTGCGACGTATCGACGATGGCGTTCGAGGAAGCGCTGGGTCGTCTGAAGGCGTTCGACGAGCGGCTGCGATGGCGTGGACAGGCGGGCGGCGAGCGGGCGGACGGCTAGCTCATGTTCACGGCGGCACAATGGCGGGCACGAGAGCGGCAGCATGGCGGAGCTCGGGACGACGACGACAGGCGGAGCGTGGCGTCGAGCAACGGCGGCAACAGGTGCGGCCACTGCTACAAGTGCGGCGAGCGCGGCCATTTCAAGCGGGAGTGCCCCCGGCTGCGGAAGGCGCAGGCGTCGGAGCACGCGATGATGGTAGACGCCGGCGTCGAGGACGGCGGCCTGCTCTGAGCCGCGGCTTAGGGGGTGAAGTGTCGGGCAAATAAGTCGCGGCGGCACGTCGGACGGATCCAACGGCTTAGGGGGTGAAGTGTCGGGCGCGTCAGGTCCGCGGCAAACATGTGCGTGTGTTGCATGTGATGATCGTGCAGGAGTACACCGTAGGCGTGTGTGTGTGCGCGTTCTGTTAGCGAGTTTAGGGGGTGCGTGGAGCTGGTCCTAGGCGGGCTCGCCGCGACCCGGACGTGTGCGTGTATGTCACGGGCGCTCGACGTGGACTGGGGCGTGGGTGCGTGCCCGGACGTGGCCCAGGGTATAAGACCCCCTTGTGTACCTTGTAACAGATGTGGTCGAGTTCGTGCTCGAGGGAATAGCCGTGGTTGCGGCGGCGGCGTTCGTGCGCTGGGATAACTTTCGTGTCCTCTGTCTCCTCCTTCTTCATCCTTCCTCCTTCTCGGTTTGTGCTAGAGGGTGGGAGCGAGGTGCATAGAGAGAGAGAGGTAGAGCTAGGGCAGGCTAGGGTTTAGGGCGGCAACAACATGCTGATAATATAAAAAGACATTTAGCTAAGATGCTATATATTGTTAGAAAACATTTTTTTGTAGTTTTTCTGTGTCGAAGGTCGAATTTCCAGAAAAAATCTGAATTCTTCTATTAATCTCTCACTTCAGCTTAGAGCATCAATTTCTTATGTTGGCTTACAGCATTGGTTTGTTCCATGAGCCTAAATGATGTTTGTATTATTTCATTCACAATGAACACATTTGATTTCTTAGGATTGGTATGAGAATCAAGTTGCAAACTATACCAGCTTCGTTAATCTAGGAACAGAAAATGTACTTCATAACTCACACATCAAAAACCAAAACAGTGTCTCACTTGTATGCAAGCTCCTTTGTTTCCTCACTCCACCCTTCAAGGCGTTGATCCATTAAAATACGTGCACGGTCACTTATCTGGAAAACATGTGGAGAACCAACTATCAACTCCAGCATGACAACTCCAACACTCCAGATATCATATCTGTAAACAACAAAATGAGAATATCGATGACTTTCAGTGCAGTTGTGCTGACAATGGTGGCACAGGGAAGCATTTGCAGAAGCAAAACAAATGGACAGAGACATACTTTAGTCTTGCACTTTTTGATCCCTGAAACCAGCTTGAATTAAGGAGTGCCTCTGGAGGAGTGTATTCAAAAGTCTGCTCAGACCTAGAATTGAGTTCAAAACTAGGATTAGAATGGAATGAAATAAAAGAAAGCAGGATCATGCAGTCTTCTTCAAGAACAAGCATGTTGGACAGTGTAGAGTATAGCCTTCTGCAACTGCTAAAAGAATACTGGACAGTAAATTGACGGCCAGATAATGTCCAAAGTACTTAACATGGAAAAACACCTTTTTCGAGAAACAAAATGTTGCAGTTCGGCACTGAACATGTCCATTAAGAGGAAAATCATGCAAGTTGGCACAAGAACCTACTCTAAAAATTAACCATTGGCATAAACATGATGAGAAAATAAAGAAATTACTTGAAAAAAAAATCTAAAATTAAAAACTACTAGTTAACAAATTCATAAATCCTGCACGTCATACAGTTCACGTGCTTCAACTTTGTAACCAGCGTGTAGAACTGTTCGAAAAATATATCATGGATTAGTTCATTGAACTCTTAAAGATACATTCAGTTCCAAAAGAACTTATAGAAACAAAAGGTCATATTTTCACATATTGGATTGTAAGATCTATGTCCAAAATGAATCTAACATTTACAGCAAGGTCTTGAAGCACTAAAGTGTACATGCAACCTAATTAAGAAGTGATGACGATTTTCAAACTGCAACATCCAAAAAATAAAAGTAAATAAGTGTTCAGTAACTAAACCCAACAACCTCATAAATGTATGCTCTGATAAATGATAATAGGGAGAAAATTATCACACACCGAGTAGGCCCTGAGCCATAAAGATGCTTCAAAGTGAAATCATCAATGGCACTGCCGAAGTCAATAAGACGCCTGCATATAAGAAGTCAGTAAGTAGTGCCAGAAGTATGCAACACCCTGCTAACATTTTTATATGTGCAAACATGACAGTTGACCATATCACAGTTTGAGTATTAATATCTCAAGTTAGAACTGAAGTTCACCTAGCAAGAGCACACCACTTCAAGCCATGTGGTGGTATATGTCATATAATTTAACTTTCTCTACACTGGTCCCTTTAGCGACTTGTTGGCAAATGAGAAACAGAAATGAAGAACATTATTGTTTGTTCGGGAAAACTTGGCCAATGTATTCTTTAGCGCTGGTAGAGCTAGACTACTGTACATGTGAGGTAAATTTCTTATAAACATTGTACTACTGTTATCCACTTTGACTACTTGGTAATATTTCTATAAAAAGTAGGGTGCTTGAAAAACTCATGTGGAACCTGCATACACGCCTATAACACTCATTTCAGCTATCCGAATGTCGTTAGAATTTTGTCATCCAACTATCAAGAAAAGTGAAATCTCCAAGTAGAAGATAAATAAACTCAACCTAACTGTAAGAGGTACATCTCATAGAACATCTTAGTTCTTACATGTTCAGCTTGTTTTCCGTTGCTTCAGATGGAATCTCTCTTAAACATTTTCCCGTCTTCAAATCCTCAAAGCAGATGATCATGTTCTCTACCAAGGCATAACACAAAGCATGTTAACACAACTAGTTGATAGAATATGTCTGGAAAAAATGATGGGAAGATGGGGGACTATGTTCGGCTCAATTAGTGTGGTAAGGAACTAAAGAGTAGAAGTCAATGGAATTTTTACCAGGTTTAATATCCCTGTGAGTGATGTTACGATCATGACATGCCTTCAGACCCATCAGCTGAAACAAGAAGCAAGAATAGAAATGTATATTAATCTACTAAGTATGAAATCATAAAAAACAAGCCAGCACCCTAAAAATTATGTCTTCCTTTTTTAATTAAAGAGAGGTAAAAAAAAATACAACGACCTATGTGAGAATGCTGGTTAACTTATTTAAAACTAGAGAATACCCCGCGCATTGCTACGGGAATTGATTGCAATATATTTTAGTAATATGATTGTATGAAACATGCATAGTTGAAATAATAATATATGAACTAAAACTAAAAATGAATATTATATATTGTACTCCCTCTGTCCCATAATATAAGATGTTATTACAACCAATGTATGAGTACATTGGTTGTAATAACATCTTATATTATGGGACGGAAGGAGTATTTGATTATTGTGTAGTCAAAAAATACTTTCAATTTAAGTGGCATAACATAATGGAAAACTTTTTACCATGCATGTTGAGTGCGCCTTTAATGAGGTGGCATGTGTGATGAGGGGGATATGTGCATGGGATCAACTAATAATGGAATTTTTTTCCTCATGCATGTTGTGGTGGGCCTTTGATGAGGTGGCATATGTGCATGTTAAGATAATAGAGATAATGAGGATGAACTATTTAGGTATATAGGATTTCACAATGACTAAAACCACAATAAACTATGTGAGAAGCACCTAAAGGGGCAGCCGTGACATTCGTTTACAGGACTATAAAGATTAGAATAAGCATACCAGTTGCCATAAGAGGTTTTGCATTTGCGTTTGCCCAGCTTTAGTAGTCCTTAACCAATACCACCACTTTGATGGTTGCAGAACTTGAATATATCTGACCCTCTCAGTATCATCACCAGTAACTAACTTTGTTTCTTCAGCAGCATATAACAATTTTGACAATGAGCGGCCTTCATTGCGGTACACAAGCCATATTTCCCTTGATTCTGATTCAAAAGATTCTATAAACCTAGCCACATGCTTCAGTGATTCTTCAACAGCTGAGATGTTCTGTTCTGGAAAGGTATACTCAATGAATTGCATGTCCATCGGAAACGTTGCAGATGATGATTCCATCCTTGACAAAACTTCAAGGGTTTTTGAAGCATTTGAAAATAATTCTCCAAAATACTTCTCCCGCAATCCACTCAAGTAAGCAGCATTTCCTCTTTCCACCTGCAGTTTCCAAGCACCAGAGTCAAGACAGAGATAGGACAATAAAGCTTTTCAAGAATCTTACTTATTGTAGGGTGAGAATGTTGCTCTTAAATGTATCACATGCAATGGCGGAAAAGTGGTCGGACCCTTCCCCAGACCTTGCGCAAGCGGGAGCTACGTGCACCGCGCTGCCCTTTTTTATGCATTGGCGGAAAATTTCGAAATGCCAAAGATGCCCGATATGGTCATTATGCCCAATATGATCATTTGAACCACAGCAAGAATGTCAAAACCCAGCATTCGGTGAAAACTAATATATGCATGAACATCAAACATTCAGCAGATTAGTGGCTCCTAGCACTTACCAGCTACCGCAGCGTGAATCAAAATACATCAAGTAGGATCAATCACTGTACCTCTAAAACTAGATAATGGGAGCACATGACAGAATGGCAGATAGTTCATTGGAAAGAATAGTGGGCTTACCATTATGCGCTTCAATATGAATAAATCACCATCTATCATGTCTGAGCCATGATTTTCATCAGATGACGATGCTGTGTTTGAACTTGTGCAATTATATGAGTCTGGTGTAAGTATAGTGCTAAAGTGGGAAGGATCTTTATGTACATCTACATCATCAGAGCAGTTCCAACGAAATGCCAACCAGACTTCACCATATGAACCGCGATCAAATCTTCTCTTCAGCTTGTACCTAATTATCATTACAAAAAGGAAAAGCTCATGCTTATGTATACATGACTTGAACTATTACCATGAAAATGATTATATGCAACTTGATGCGAGGAAAATGGTTTCAAAGGAAAAAAAAACTATCTCCAGCAGCTCTTCTCGAACTATGCCCTTACACCTGACCTGACACCTCACCTGACCAATAAATTGTGCCACAAACAACTCTTCCATCATTTCACTAATGGTACATTCATGAATGAAATACAGCGATAATCAGAATATAAACTATTACCTCCATCCCAAATTAGTTGTCTTAGATTTGTCTAGATACGGACGTAGATACATCCATATCTAGACAAATCTAAGACAACTAATTCGGGGTGGAGGGAGTATAAAGTAATATCTTTCTGCTCAATTACCACTTACGTGTGGTTCTTCATTTGGAAAAGTAATAGATGTATTGCACTCGTTATCACCTAAAACTTGAAAGCAAAAGTACAACAAGATAATATATGTATAAGTGATTTCGGGGGGAAGTTTGACTGGCATAAACTCTACCAGTAAGAAATATAATAATATCACTTTTCACATGAAGGATGACGATTAAAAAGCAATTAAACCAAATAATCTAAACTTCAGCAAACATCTACAGGTTGTTATTCAAATATGCTGAAAGGGTACTCAGGAAGATGCTCAACAATAGAAATGGTACCTGATGTCAGCTATCTTATAGCCAAATGCATGTGAACTGCTTGATCTGTTTCCATTATGTGAGACAGAATCAAGCAAGCCAAAATAATTTGCAAACCCTTCAGGACTAGTACACCGTCCCATTTCATCATCTTGATGGACAAGGTGCCAGCAAAAGTTTCTGTCCTTGTATTTTTCAAGATTTCCTGTACCCCAATGTAGAAAAAATTTACAACTGAGGGCATGAGCAAGCAAGCATCACATTACAAATCCACGTCTATCTCAGGTACCCAAAGTCTAAGATCAAAAATCAAATGTATAGAAACGAATTTTAAAAAAAACTCAAACATGCCCAAATCAATATGTACAACTATCAAGTCTTAAAGAAGGATTACTAAGCCATTGAAATAAGACTACACCCTCCAACAAGCTAAAACCCTAGAAAGAAAAGGAAAAAAAATGACCTTGTTACCAAAAAAAGATGCATCCCTGAAAAAGGTAACTCACCATCAGAAGATAACACATTTTCAGTTGCCATGTGATTGAAGTCATGGACTCCTTCATGCTGATAGTCCTTGGGTACCCTAAATATAAAGTCCATGTCTTCATCAAGACTCTCAGATAAGTAGAAACAACCGAGTCTCTTAAGCTTTGCATCAACCTAATTCAGAGCAGGCAGAAATACAATTAATGGCATAAAAGATTCCACAATAAACTCCAACAGACATTGAACATGTAGCTTAATAAAGGAAAGTATGAATGAAGATAGGGCTTTCTTGTCAAAGAATTCCAAGTTCATGCAGAACACTAACATGCTAAGTGAAACATAGTTTCCATTCACACCGCACATGGAATGTAAATTCTCTTTGTTTTAATTGGTAATATCTAACTTTCAGGGCAAACAGTGACATAATATATTTCCCACTTACCAAGAATCTCTGGAACTTTGCCGATGAGCGCTTGAAATACTCCATTTCAATAACAGCTGAACTAACTCCATCGTCTGCAAATACATTGAAATACATGTCAACAAAAGTAAATACGGACAGAGAAAGACTTCATAGGAGACATTGAACTACCTTTGCGTGCAGAAAGTGAAACAACGAAATCTGATGGGTAGGCTAATGGTCAATACAAGTTAACTAAATTAGAACTTTAGATTCACAGAATCAATCCAGTTATGTGTACTTATATATCAAACAATCACTTCAATAACAAACAATCACTTGGATAAAACAGAATGTAGCAACAGGGCAGCAAAAGAAGAGGATAACATCATAGAACAAGGAGTCATGTTTCCCCTTAAAAAACGTGGCCCTCCTATGAATATTTCAGCACACCTATTTAGGGTGCCCAACATAATAATAACAGGGAACTGACTAACATGCAAACATCAATCAGCTTAAGATTGAAAGGAAACTTGAACCAAACTGATAAGAAAATGCACGAATTAGCAAATTATTACTTTATTAGTCATCTGCAATCGGTGGGTGAAATTACAGTTCTGTTATGATTAAAGTCAAACAAAATACAAATGCTTTCAAATAAAATTGCAACATACAAATTACAGAGTAGTTGCAATTAACAAATATAAGTAATCAGAGACTAAGCCTACCTGACTTGTGTTGGTATGGAATGGTCTGTAAAGGCAAAACAGATGTCACTGAATTTTCTTCAAGATGGTGCCAATCTTCTATTCTAGCTCCAGAGCTACTAGGAGATCCCAATGGAACAACCACAGCTGCTACATTGTCTGTTGTGCCTTTCTGTAAAGCAAGATGAACTATAAAATCCGCCAAATTCTGTTGCACGACAGCAAGGGGTTCAAAATCCTGGTTAACACCATATTTCGCATACAGCATCATGTCGCAAACATCTTGCATACTCATTTTCTCAAAGACACCATCAGAGGAGGCAATAAGAAAGCTATCGTTTGCTGACAGAAGCTGCCACCCTGTCAGTTCAGGTGTGGATATTACACCATACCTACAAGAACAATGAGCCAGAACAATTCAGCATGTCCATGCAACTAACATATCAAGGAACAGAGAGAGAGTTTTGAACATCAAAACGTCACATTCAACAAGCCAGACATAAATTCTTAGTCATCTGAATCTGAAACTTCCGCATGGGCTATCTACAAACAGCGATATACTCCCTCTGTAACTTCATATAAGACGTTTTTTGACACTGTCATAGTGTCAAAATAAGTCCTATATTAAGTTACAGAGGTAGTATCAAATAATTCTATGCCACGATATTCTGGCTGTCTCAATATTCTAATCGTTAATCTGCAAATGCTCCTCTCACTGGCTTGATATTTTCATCGATTTCATTGCAGATTGCCTTGGGATCTAGTAGAACATCTCTTCTGTTGTAAAAAAGTTTAATCACCCTTCTGTCTCAGGTTGGTCTCTCCCTACCCATCCTATGGCGACAGATGGGCCATCCCTGCATCTCACTTGTAACATGAAGCCCCAGTGCCTTGCTCCACAAGATCTCAACTTCAAGTTGGTGTTCCTCGTTTGCTCTCCACTCCCCTTCCCAGTCCCTAACCTAAATCGGATGACTATCTCACCACCAGGCCCTAATCACCATCATGTCTCCTCCCAACCCTGAGGCCTTACCCTCACCCTCTGCCTCAACTGACCCTGCACACACTGCAACTCTGGAATCACCATGCACTAGTTGCCGACCTCCACGTGGCATCGGTGCACCACCAGCGCAGCGAAGCCGAGATGTGGGTGTCACATCATTGCATGTAAGGGGCATAGGACAGAGATATCCTCATGGCACCAGTAGCCTGGAGCCAGTGGCGGGGCACTTGGAGGGAGGGGAACTGAGGAAGCGTCCAGGGACGACGCCAACCAAGAGTTGTAGTGGGGCACCTTCATTTATGCCATGGGTTCAACTCTAGTTCTCTATGGAGGAATAGTGGTTTACAATAGGATTCCCCGAATTTATTTGGGGTCAGCTGATCTCAATGCTATACTGCTAGCTCCATCGCTGGAAGCAACTGTGCAAGTAAGTCCAGAGCATAATGGGTACCAGGCCAAAAATGGAGCTGAACAGCTGGGGACCAAGATAAAACTATGACGATGGTGTGAATTTTTGTTACCATTGTGATTGATACAAGGTATCAACAACTAAGTAGTAAGTAGTAAGTACAGTTCTTTGATAAGTTTTCTATTTGTAAGTACAAGAATGTGTGTCTAGAGTTATTGAGAGCCTAGTATACTGGACAGTCCTTGGTTAGGGTCAATGCTTAGTGGGTGTTTAGTTAGTTGGTTCCTTAATTCTGGAGTCTGGACAATGAAGCGATGAACAGAATGGTGGCCATTCGGCTTTCTGAGAACTCTTCTCAGTTCTCACTATGCCGTCCAGGCGTCCACATTCAACCCAGTGAGGGGAGTGTCATGTTGAGGCTGTGCATGTTGAGTTTGGGCGAGCTCAGCATGCACACTTCATGCTGTCTGTATATGTTGAGCATTCTTTTATTTGGCTTTGTTATGATTTCTTCAAATCAAATAACGTTGCCCATGTGTGCTAGTAAGTAATGGGGTTAAGCATCTGTCATAGTGAGGTTGGACAGAAACGACTTGAAGAAAGAATAACACTTGTGCCTGCTGGGGGTAGAGACAAACTAGAGCAAGGACTCTGGGAGATATAAGACTAGTTCATTCTTTCTTAATGAACAGGGATGGGGTGCCATGCATAATACCGAGCTGGACTGTAACAACTTATGTTAATATTTCCAGTTAACAGAGATACATCCCAAACCAATAAGATCCTAAATATTTTCTGTAAGTAACACTATAACTCACAGAATGACAGGTTTAATGTACAAACTACAGGTTCCGTGATTAATTACATCAATTTTCATCGTGCACCGACTTCCGGTGCGGTCTGACCATCTGGGTGCACAAGCCATCCTCAGAGAATTGTGCAGCGGTTCTATGAGTAAATTCCAATTGATCAGCTCTTATCTCGTTGCCTGGAACTGGTGCACTATTTTGAGAGGCTGTCTTGTGGCCCAAGTTAGTAGACCAAATGGAATGTTCGGTGCACCCTACAACATGCAGTTATGTGATAAATCATAAAACTGAACCATCTATAGTTCTTGATATTGATCCCCAAATCCGTAGTTTTCTGAGAGTTTGCACTTTGCACACGATACTTGCAGTTTGGTGAAAATTACTCTTTAATAAAATGCAGTAGGGCTATATGTAACTTTTCTATTTTTCAAGATACAAACTCCAATACATTAAAAAACCTTGGGAAACTGGTAGGTTATACATAATTGGAGAAAAAGAACTCAATAGATTGCATACTAACCGTTTAAAAGGCACGTCGCCAATAGCTCGAGATAGTGCGAGCTCACCATTAACACGGTATACACCAGCCCACTCAAGAACATAACCACCAGCAGCTTCTACACGCCTTCTCTCATCCTCTCTATCCGGATGATGGTCCCTGGTTAACTCCTTTACATTGTAAAGTGGTCCACCATAGTTTGCCAAAGCAAAGTCCTCATGATTGCTAGAGTTTCTCTTTCTTCTCCGTTTCCCTGATAATGGAAGCTTTCTGATTATTGTTTCTCCACAAGTCCACAGTGCAAGTCATCATACAAGCAGATCAGGATGTAGAGACCATTTCAGAAGGTTTTATCTGTATGAAGCAGCAAAATGTGTAATTTTGGAGCATCTCCTGTTCAACTAGAAGTCTAGAAGTGAAGAATTTTTGTTACCACAGTTCTTTCATGATTTGATCCATAAATGAACCAATATTGGTCTTGGTTACTGCAACCTGCCTAAATTATTACTCAGTAGCCTAACAGAAAATTTTCTACCATGATATTATAAGTACAGATTTGTTTTTCCTTGAACATGCATCAAAATTCACGTCATTTTGTATTAGAAGGGGCACCATGATGGCGCGAAACTAACAACCAAAATGGAAAAGAAACTAGCAAAAGCAAGAACAAAACTGAAAAACTATACTACCCTACACTACCTAGAAAAGATTAAAAACGATTATTGAACACAGCCAGCTAGGCAATGTCTTAAGACTAATGCACATGCAGGTAGTCACATAAAAGGATGAAAGCTAGGCCCCCTAACAGCAAAGCATGCACTAATGTCTAATGAGGAGAAGCTTGTACTAAAACGAAGGCCATGCTAAGACAAGAGATAATGATGCATCACGACATGAACAATGCAACGTGGCAGTTTCAAAAGTTACAGTTAAAAGCTAAAATGTGCCGTTTTCAACATTTCTCACCATATGTACTTCGGCTATATTATGGTGATTTTGATTTTTGTTTTTTCGCCAAAGTCATGGTGCACCTATACTCTCCCAGATTGCCACTTGGTTTCTGCAGCATTATCTACAAGGATGTCAAATCCCATACCGAGGCAATGTGGATCACCAGACAGTGCTAATCGTGTCTCTATTATAAACATTGCTCAAAGAAACATGGATCCAAGGAGGATAGGAATTAGGATAACATTAGTAGTATGCCTTGATATTTTCAGCCCAGATAAATATAGCCTATAAATCTGTAATATGTATGAGACTGAAAGAGTATGGGATCTGGAGAGACAGGGTAACAGGGGGAGGGAGAAAATAAAATGCAAGAAAATGCTTGCCAGCAAGAGTAGGAGAGTAGTTGACAGGACAGAAGTATCAGTGGTTAAACATCCAGAATAAGCAACATCCATTTGGGTAAGCTATTTAAATAATAAAAGAAAGAAGACTAACTCTTTTGGCGGTATGGGGCATGACTTCGTGAGCACAAAAATGCTTTTGAATCTCCCACATTAGCCGTTATGATTTGGCCATCGGCTATCAAGACCACAGTAGCTGTTGAACCGGACTTGAAATTTTTTCGTAAAGCTTCCTGCATTACAGATGCCAAATAATTCTTTTCAATTCTTACGAACGTGCACAATGAAGTTTAATTTAGCTTACAAAAATGAGACCTTCCTTGGAGAATGTTAGGTCAATATCCTGAACTGCCCTCAATAATGATTCCTTCAGAATTTCCATGTGAAAAGATCGATCTAGAATAGTGGGTGATGTCCAACATGACCTGCACTTTTTTAGAACCATGAACAACTTTTATTGCCCTGAAAATAAGGTTTAGATTCTTCGAAAGTGGCATATGAACATTAATACTTTAATAGCATTCTGAGATCAAGGAAACATCAAAATCATCGTCAACATGCTGTAAACAGGATGTAACTCCATAGTGTAAACACAACCGGAACTATTTACATGGATTAAAGGGCATGATAAAAGACAAACCTCTGGCCATGATTGGGCTGATCCTCTTTGTACAGGTCAAGAACACTGTTAAGAATAGTAACTTCCTTATGTGTCAGCTTTCCGGTTGAGTTTCTGAACATGATGGAGTATATACCGTCAAGAAGAAAATAAACATGAAGCAACAAGTACTCCAGTAAGAGCTTAGAAGCCATCTCACTGGCCTCATCTCCATTATGACCATCAAATATGGCCATCACTCCGACATCCACCTCTTTAATTCTCATTTGCTCTGTACAATATAGCAAGTTAGCCAGAATCAGATTACAAATGAACCGGGTGCATCTTAAAGGATCGAGCATAAAATCACAATAACCAAAGCACTTTTGAAGAAAGTATTTCTACAAGATCGTTTGACTGACTATGTAATAGGCTAATAGCGACTTGTTATCCCTAGACATATGAGTCATGACGCACTAATCAACTTTACCAACTCGCAGTCTTGCAGTATGCAACCTTAATGGTAGGAAAAATATGCTGTTCTAGGTCTAATAAACTCTGCAGGGTACCTTTCTACTATGATCCTTCCAACATGATATCCAGCTTCCCACTCCCATTTTTACGATTTCTTAGTGACTACACTCTCTGACATGAAAAGCCAACTAACATTCAGGAGTAAAAATCATAGTACCAGTAAACCAGAAGCAGAATACTGTTTTCGTTCCTCATTTCTAGCCCAGAGTCCATGAAGCATAATAATAAGTGCATTAATTAATAAACAAGGTCGCCAGTACAATCCTGGGAGTTGGTTAATTGCACATGATTTCTCAATACTCCCTCTTCCTTCCACCTCATAGCTGCAGTGCAACACCGCGTGTAAATTGCGGATTTGTCTTACTGACTCCGTGTTGTGCAGGTACCTATGAAGGGGATGCGGATGCCGAGAGCGCAGACGGCGCGGTCCTCCTGGGAGCGGCGGCGGCCACGGTGAGCCGCCACATGGCACCTCCTCGGCTGCGGGGAGGAGGGGCCCTTGTCCCCATCCCCCTCGCCGGCGGAGAGGATGGTCCAGCGGGGGCAGTGCGCGGACTGGTACACCGCGGGCGCGCCGCCCTCGCGGTACACAGCAAGGCACGTCGCCGACTCCCCCGCGCACCGGAGCGGCACTAGGAGCTCGATGAGGATGAGAAGGAGGATGGTACGGTGGCCGGATAGCGGTAAGGACATCGGCGAGTCGCCGGAGCAGAAGAGGGGAAGAGGGGTTTTTTTTTTTTTGAGACAGAGGGCAAGAGGAATTATGGGCTTGCGTGTTTCTTCAATCCGAGCTGGCGAGTAGAGCGACGAGGAAGGGGGAGCTGCTAGGGAGCTCCTATAGGCCGCTCGCTGCGGCAAAGTGCCGACGCTTCGCACAGGAGCGGCTAGCGTGGTCCGGCCCATTTACAGTGGCATGCGGCGGCAGGTTCCCGAGATGAAAAATCGCGAAAAATAAAATAGTGCTATTTCTGTTACTCAACACACGACTTCAGAGTTCTTGGCCTGCCATGCAAACCACTGCGACCTAGTCATTCCCATGTTCAATTTGGCAGCGCGAAAGTTAAAGACGTATATGACCAAAACAACACTTGAACATTAATTCGCGAAAAATCCCAAAAACTACAGTCCATTTATTGGGTCATACCGACGACCTCCTACAACTGAATTTTTCGAAATTATGAATATTTTCTTTAAAATAAAAACATTTTCCGAATTTTCAAACAATTTTTTGTAAAACAGGAACATTTTGATGATGTGAACAAATTTGAAAAGGGGGAACATTTCTTGAATTTGTGAAAAAATGTTTAAATTTTTAAAACTTCCAGAACATTCTTTGAATTTGTGAACAAGATTGAAAAACATGAACTACTATTGAATTTGTGAACAAATTTGGAAAGCTGGAACATTTTTATCAATTCCCAAACATTTTTTGAATCTTGAGAACAAATTTTGACACGGAGAACAATTTTGAAAAATATTGAACAAACTTGGAATTGCGAACAATTTTTTAAAGCACGAACATTTTTTGAATCTTGAGAACATATTTTCAAACGTAGAACAATTTTTAAAAATCCCGAACAAATTTGAAACATGAACATTTTTTGAATACATGAATAAAATTTGGAAACAAGAACAACTTTTGAAAACATGAACATTTTTTAACTCCCGGTCATTATTTGAATAGTTCCAAAAAATGAACAAAAACATTCCGAACAATTTTTGGAAAATGAGAACCATTTTAGAAATGCCCGAACATTTTTTTTGAAAATGCGAACATTATTTGAATTTATGAACAACTTTTTAAAGCACGACAATTTTTACAAAATTGAAAATATTTTAAAAGTACGAACATTTTTTCAGTTTCTGAACAAAATTTGGAAGCTGATTTGTTTTAAAAAAATGGACTTTAAATGTAAAGGAAACGAAAAAAGAATTAGAAAAGGAAAATAAAAGAAAGAAAAAAGAGAAAAAAGAAACAGAAAAATTGACAAAAGAAAAAAACGGTTCAAAGAACCTTCTAGAAATTTCCCCAAACCAGAAAAAACCGGCTGAGAAACTCTAGAAGGTTCCCAAAATCGGAAAGTGTAACGGGCCGGCCCAGGTGAGCGCTTCGATCGGCCAGCTCTGTGCGTTGCGTCGACATTTCGACGCAACGAGCGGCAAATAGGGAATTCCGAGCTGCTATACAGCGCCCGCTACGAGCGATACGATCTGGTTGCTCGCGCGCGTCTTTCATGGCCCGGCACAAGTAGCGCAGGTTTTTTTTAGCTAAAAATGTAAAATATACAAATGCCTTCAAAAAACAAAAAGGTAAAATACACTACTCCCTCCGATCCATATTATTTGTCGCTCAAATGGATGTGTATAAACATACTTCACTGCTAGATACATCCATCTGAGTGACAAATAATATGGATCGAAGGGACTAATATATTTTCAGAGAAACATGAACACTTTTTATGATATTTAGATGCAATAAATTGTCTTACTAATTTATACAAAATACAAATATAGCAATTTTAATAATAAACAACAAAAAATACATGTGTCTGTCACATATATAAATAATCATGTACTCCTAAAATACATTTTATGCATTTTGTAAAAAGTGTTTTTGCATTTGAAAAATATTCATTTAATTTTTTAAAAAATAAAAAATGTTTAAAAAAAGATCATCATGTATAAAAAAATATTTCAACATATATTTAGAAAAATCAATATCTATTTAAGATATATTCAAAATGTTACTCATGTATTTAGAAAATATACAATGTGCATTTGAAAAGTGTTCTACGTTTAAAAAACAATATATAGAAAAAATGTTATATTTCTTCGAAAATCTAAATTTTAAAACAAACTAGAAATAATAAAAAAGGAAAACAATGATAAATAAAATTAAAAAAATTGCATAGAAGCAATAAAACATAAGAGAGAGGCAAAAAATCCAAATACAAAAAATGCATTACACCAAGAATAGGGAGAAAACATGCACCAGTAGCCAGGCATCCTTTCCTTGCGCCGTTCCTCTCATCCCTGGCGGCTCCAACCCTAGCCGCCGCCAGGGACGCCAATTTTCTAGTGTTGTCCTTCGACGGCTCCCCTCCGCCGGCGACCTCGGTCATCGGTGGTGAGGGGGGTCGCCGGATCCACGCGTGTGGATCGTTTTTACTTCCTCATAGTCTAGGTTTTTAGATTGTTCATCGTCTTGACTTCGGCGGCGACGATGATGATGTTAAATAAAGATTCTTCATATCCTTCCCTAATGAGGCCATTGGCCCTATGGTTGGAGATGGATTTGGAAACCAGTCTGTTCAAGCAAGGATGGCGTGGTGGCGGCGGCATCCTCGTGGTGGACCTATGTCCTCGGGCTCCGCTGTTGCGATGGCGTTTGCTCCAGCGTCGGCGTAGAGCTTGGGAGGTAGCCCAGGAGCGGATGCAGATTGTGGTATGCATCGACGACACCTGGAAGACGAAAATGTGTGCTAAGTTTGTGGTTCATGGATGGGAGGTATGGTTTCCTCCTTCGGCGTCTTAGTCGTGGTGGGGTGCTACATATGGAGTTCGACGGCGTGTCCGGGGTGTTGCCCCAATCCGATTCGTTCAACGGCAATGGCTTCACTTTTGGTGAGCCACCTTGAAGGTCCGCAAAGCTGCATATCAGCGATGGAGCCGCATCGAGCTCGGTGGGGAGGTGATCTGTCATTCTTTTCTTTGGTGCCTGCTGTGGTGATGTCGAAGGCAGGTGGCGGGCGTTGGTGTCAAGCTCAAAGATGTTCTGCTATCTTCTCAGTTTTGTCACGTCGGTCATTACGTGACTTGTACTTTGATCTTTATGATATGAATGAGACACATATCACCATGCAAAAAAAATACCTAACTCTTTGGGTCGGCCCACATCAAGGTGTCGTTTTTTATTCTTTTCTGTTTTTTCTGCAATTCACAAGTTTTATGGAAAATGTGAAAAATAAGTTCATGAAAATTGGAAAATGAATAAACCCTCAAAAAATGAAAATGAATTTTTTTCCAAAATACGTCTATGATTTGGAAATTATAAAAATGTGAGCATATCTTATGTGGGTTAGTGCTGAAAACGTGAGCATCTTATGTGGGCCTACAATTTTAAGCCCGTTGAATTTCGTGCTACAAATTAGGAGGAACTCGAGTGTGCACCATGATCGATGATTGCCTCAAAAAAAAGTGTGCACCATGAGTTGGAGTTCAGTCGGTCGGTGCATGATGGGGTCACTTACTACTCGTAGGGTCATGGACCTGATATCTAATACCCACCTAGGGTCCCACGCCATTATTGGAAGGTCCCTCGACCATGGGCGCATTCGGATGCACACTACAGGAAATCCACTCGGATATACCAACGACACTCGGACGTCTTCCATCCAGTCGGCCCAACCATCATCACTTGGACAAAGGATACGTAAGGACAACATGGGAGCTGCAACGGTCGAGTAGCTTCATGTCAGACTTCAAGTGTAGTTATGGCTACCGTTACCTATAACCACCGTAGTCATGGTTGTTCATCACATGTAACTGTCCTAGTTACAGTCTTTAACCCCCCTTGTAACATGGTGATACGTCTCTGTCGTATCTACTTTTTCTAACGCTTTTTCTTTTGTTTTGGACTCTAATTTGCATTATTTGAATAAAACTAACACGAACTGACGTTGTTTTTAGCAGAACTATCATGGTGTTGTTTTTGTACAGAAATAAAAGTTTTTGAAATGAAATGAAACTTTGCGAGGATTTTTTATACAATAAAAGAGAATTTCTGAAGCCAAGAACCACCGGAGGTGGGCACAACTCACGAGGGCGCGTGATACGTCTCCAACGTATCTATAATTTTTTATTGTTACATGTTGTTATATTATCATTCTTGGATGTTTTACAATCATTTTATAGTCATTTTATATCATTTTTTGGTACTAACCTATTGACATGGTGTCCAGTGCCAGTTGTTATTTTCTGCTTGTTTTTTACATCGCAGGAAATCAATATCAAACGGAGTCCAAACGCAGTAAAACTTTTTGTGGATTTTTTTGGACCAGAAGACATCCAGTGGGCCGAAGAAGTACCGGAGAGGGAGCCCGAGGGGGGCACAAGACACCAGGGCGCGCCTAGGCCCCCAGGCGCGCACGGGTGGGTTGTGCCCACCTCGGTGACCTCCCGCACCGCCTCTTTGCTCTACAAATACCCCCAATATTCTAGAAACCCTAGGGGAGTCGACGAAAATCAATTCCAGCCGATGCAAGTTCCAAAAACACGAGATCCAATCTAGACACCATCTCGGAGGGGTTCATCATGTCCATTGGTGCCTCTCCGATGATGCGTGGGTAGTTCTTTGTAGACCTACGGGTCCGTAGTTAGTAGCTAGATGGCTTCCTCTCTCTCTCTCTATCTTGATTCTCATTACAATGGTCTCTTGGAGATCCATATGATGTAAGTCTTTTTGCGAAGTGTTTGTTGTGATCCGATGAACTTTGAGTTTATAATCAAATCTATGTTTTTATCCATGAAAGTTATTTGAGTCTTCTTTTGATATCTTATATGCATGATTGATTATAGCCTCATATTTTTTCTTCGAAATTTGGGTTCTGTTTGGCCAACTTGATCTATTTATCTTGCAATGCGAAGAGGTGCTTTGTGATGGGTTCGATCTTACGGTGCTTGATCACAGTGATAGAAGGGGAAACAACACGTATGTATCATTGCTATTAAGGATAACAAGATGGGGTCTATTTCTACATAAATAGATCTTGTCTACATCATGCCATCGTTCTTATTGCATTACTCCGTTTTTCCTTGAACTTAATACACTAGATGCATGCTGGATAGCGGTCGATGTGTGGAGTAATAGTAGTAGATGCAGGCAGGAGTCTATCTACTAATCCTGGATGTGATGCCTTTATAATGATCATTGCCTGGATATTGTCATGATTATTTGAAATTCTATCAATTGCCCAATAGTAATTGCTTTCCCACCGTTTGCTATTTTTCTAGAGAGAAGCCACTAGTTAAACCTATGACCCTGAGGTCTCTCCTTTATCATATTTGCCTTTGAGATCTATTTTATTTGCTTTTATTTTTGGTTCTATTAAATCAAAAATACAAAATTACCTTGCTGCACTTTATTTTATTTGCACTCAATTTATCCTATCTATTACAACTTTATCATGTCTCCGCGCCAATTTCTGGCACCGTGATAAGGACATGACTACCTTGGATACGACCAAAAATATTGCATACATGCATATTTGTCAGGTGATTTCTAATGCAAACTATACAATAATGTATTTATGTTATCCAGAATAAAAATACTTCACACACTTTTGTGTTTTGTCTAATTGCAGGTGTATGGGACATTTGTACAATCCACATATGAAGATAAGGCAAAAGGAGAAGTTTGGGTTCTGTTCAAAAAGTCCTCTCACGTCACTTTTGGGCCAAGAGAAGATAGAGTCCAAGTCTCTCACGTTCTGGATTCAGATTCGGACTGCACAGACATACCTGACTCAAACGCCAACAACTTTTTCATACGTACTCCGAATTGGGTGATTCTTTTTTTATTGGAAACTAGATTTCGTGCTCTTTCCAACCCAATTAGATTCACCTACAAATTCGTTCGGGGCATTGAGATATGGACGAAACAATCTGACGATGCAGCAGAATCCGAATCAAACAACAAGTTCAAAGGTGTTGCATCACCTCCAATTGGGCCCATGAGCCTTGTACGACCTAGGGTTACTTTTAAGCTGCCTTGGGACGTCCTCCCACCTCCTTGGACGCCACCCCTTGCTCCTATATAAGTAGATCCATCTAGTAGCTTTTTCCTTGGGATTTGTTTAGTTAAAAGTTAGCCATTGCAACTTTGTGTACTTCGTTTGTGTCCAACTACCAGACCAAGACCGCTTACGGATCCCCACCTTTATAAATAATTCATATATACTCGCAATATTTAGATTGCTTTTATCATATTATTGCTTGTTCTTCGATTGCTTGCAGGAAATGACCTTCGTGGTCAGGTTGATTGTGCTCCGGCGTGGTCAATAACCTCTCGGAGTTGGTTTAGCGATTTCTAAGGCGCAACGTCGTGCACGTTTGTAGTCGGATCGTCAAAGTCATCTTCACCAAATCGATAGTTATCATCTCATCGAAAGATCGGGACATCTCCGCCTCTATCAAGTGGTATCAGTTTTCAGGTTGCTCGGTGAGAATTTCTAGTTTTCCCTAGATTAGATTTATTTTCTTACCTATTGTCCAAGAAAAAGCCACGAAAAAAAGTTAGATCTATTAATTCTTTGTCCAAACCAGTCTGAGCCTTTGCAATTTTCTTTTCATTGCTTGCATTATTGAATTATCGATCGCATCGTCGTGTCGAGTTGCTGGTCTTAGTGTCTAGTTCCTTTAAAGTTTCGAGTTATGTTCACATTAGTCACGCCGCCGCTGCATCATTATCCCTTCCGCTGTCCATCATCTCATCCATCAATTTTCACCACGTGCTACGCACTGTTCATTGTCATAATCATAGTTGAGGTCATTCACATCTTCGCCTGATCCAATCTGCATCTTATCTAGTTTGTCTTGGAAAGAAGGAGAAAAAAAAGAGAAGAGAAAAAAAATCGGATCTATCTAGACTCAATCTTGTAGTTGAATTCGGACTGGAATCTATTTTGTGCACTGTTCAGTAAAAAAGGCATACCTTCCTCATACGAAGTCCGTTTTGGCTCCACAAGTACTCAAATTAAAGTTAACGACTAGGCGCATCTGAATAGTTACAAAAGCTAGTTCAATATTTGGCGTCTCAAAATCAGCTTCTAAATAGGTCTTTTTGCCCTCCGAAGTTCATGCATACATCTTGTTCCAGTTTTTCAAGCCAGTTTTAGAATTCTTTGACTCCTCATATCAATTCAGAATTGAGTGATTCTTTTTGCATTGGAAAGCTTGAGTTAGTAGCAAACTTTTCAAGAGGAAAGTTGGAGAGAGATTTGTTATATATCCTGCTTGGCAGTTGTTATTCATCATTATCTTTACTGCTATTGTGATCTTCACTTATATCTTGTTGTCCAGAGCTACTTATCCTTTATTGATGCTAGTTGTGCTATGTCATGACCTCATTAGTGTTCTAGGCTCGTGTCTCTAGTCCGGTCTAGCCTAGGACCAGCACAGTACCGTCGTTGAGCGTTTATTCAATATTGCATCTTTGAATTGATTATTGCTAATCTTTTGCTACCATATATAGCCAACCTAGCTCCACATATTTCTACACCGTGTATACCTACGTTCCCCTGGAAATCGCTTTACTCAATCTTCGGAGTTACTTGACACCATTGGTTGCCGATCACCGCTTGTTGCATGGTAAGAACTTGTAAGGCATTGATATTTGCTTTACTGTGAGCGTTTTACCACCACATCCTAGTAGTTATAGAAACATTATTTTTGGATTTTGTTTCTTGTTTCTACTAATCATGACAGGATCCAGAGTCAATTCATGGGCTTTGTCGATCGCGGGAGACATGCCACCACCTATGCAAATACCACAACCGTCACGAGAGGTGCACAAACATCCAAATGCACATGATCAGGTTCATGTTTCTATACTACCATTTAATGGCCGTTTTAGACCTGCTTTATATATTGAATGGGAGTTCGACATAAATAATATATTTGCTTCCCATAATTTTGATGAATGTAAAAAAGTTACGGTTGCGGTTGGTTCTTTCACTGGTTATGCCTTAGTTTGGTGGAGCGAATATTGTCGGTTACACCCTGATTATGTACCTAATACTTGGGATGATTTAAAACATGTCATGAGAGATAGATTCGTTGATGTTTATTATACTCGTGACATGATTAAAAAACTAGAACATTTAAAACAAGGTAGTGACACTGTAACAAAACATTATGATGATTTACAAACTACCTTGTTGAACTCATTTTTAGGAGAAAGTGAAGAAGATTCTATGGATAGATTTTGGAGAGGATTAAACCATGATATTTAGGAGATACTAATTCATGAAGAGTGTTATCCTATGGACCATTTGTTTTGTCTTGCTTGTAAAGCTGAACAGGAAATAAAACGACGTGTTGCCCACAACGAGAACAAGCGCACGGTGCACATTCCAACTGTTGATACAGATGTTTCTTCAACTACTAGGCGTACTATGACAACCACATTCGTTGTTGCGAGGACTACGTCATCTCCATCATGTGACACATCACCATCGAGGGTGCCTGCATCATCTCAGTTGATCATAAGAGGTAATGACAAAGGTACGCATTTTCCACTTTCACATGAGAATGATGCATGCCTAGTTAAGTTGAATACATACATCATGTGTTGAGTTACCTATTGATTTAAGCACACCACCTATTTTAGAGACTCGTGTTACTATCATGAATGCGTCATGTGATCAAACAACTGAAATACCAACAATTTTGAGTGCGCCCATTGAATTAACTGTTGATGTCAAAGAACCATGTGAATCAAGAAATAAATCAGATTTAGATCAAATGCATTTTAAAATAATTGTGCCAATGCTTAATCATTTTGATATGACCTCTAATCTTGGTGATCATTCTGTGTCAAATGACTTATTGCATGTTTTCTTATTTAAGCATGTTGTAGCATGTAAATTTGATGCACGAAAGGTTTATTCACCAATGTTGGGATGGTTTAATGATGAATATTGTCAATCTTTTGATATGAATAAGAGCTTCACTTATATGTGCAAACTGAGTTGCAATATTTTCATGCCTTCTACTTATGATAATATTTTGGCTTCATATTTTATAATATATGAAGATTCCTCATGTATACATGTGTCATATGTGCAAAAATCAAGGGAAGTAAAAAATGGATGATATATACATATACAACATGTACACCTTGTCTCTTTTGTTAGCCACATTTCAGATTAAGCAACGCCGAGGACGGCTTTGCTTTCAAGAAGGGGAGGATGATGAGGACATGACTACCTCGGATACGACCAAAAATATTGCATATATGCATATTTGTCAGGTGATTTCTAGTGCAAACTATACAATAATGTATTTATGTTATCCAGAACAAAAATACTTCACACACTTTTGTGTTTTGTCTAATTGCAGGTGTATGGGACATTTGTACAATCCACATATGAAGATAAGGCAAAAGGAGAAGTTTGGGTTCTGTTCAAAAAGTCCTCTCACATCACTTTTGGGCCAAGATAAGATAGAGTCCAAGTCTCTCACGTTCTGGATTCAGATTCGAACTGCACAGACATACCTGACTCAAAACACCAACAACTTTTCCATACGGACTCCGAATTGGGTGATTCTTTTTTTGTTGGAAACTAGATTCCGTGTTCTTTCCAACCCAATTGGATTCACCTTCAAATTCGCCCGGAGCATTGAGATATGGACGAAACAATCTGACGCTGCAGCAGAATCCGAATCAAACAACAAGTCCAAAGGTGTTGCATCACCTCCAATTGGGCCCATGAGCCTTGTACGACCTAGGGTTACTTTTAAGCTGCCTTGGGACGTCCTCCCACCTCCTTGGCGGCCACCCCTTGCTCATATATAAGTAGATCCATCTAGTAGCTTTTTCCTTGGGATTTGTTTAGTTAAAAGTTAGCCATTGCAACTTCGTGTACTTCATTTGTGTCCAACGACCAGACCAAGACCTCTTACGGATCCCCACCTTTATCAATACTTCATATATACTCGCAATATTCAGATTGCTTTTATCATATTCTTGCTTGTTCTTCGATTGCTTGCAAGAATAGACCTTCGTGGTCAGGTTGATTGTGCTCCGGCGTGGTCAATAACCTCTCGGAGTTGGTTTAGCGATTTCTAAGGCGCAACGTCGTGCATGTTTGTAGTCGGATCGTCAAAGTCATCTTCACCAAATCTATAGTTATCATCTCATCGAAAGATCGGGACATCTCCGCCTCTATCACACGTTACCCGAAAGGGACTGACAACCCTTTAACACGTCGGGTTGCGAGTATTTGTTATTTGTGTGCAGGTTTTTTTACGTTATGTTGCGTGGTTCTCCTACTGGTTCGATAACCTTGGTCTCATCACAGAGGGAAATACCTACCGTTGATGTGTTGCATCATCCCTTCCTCTTTGGGGAAATACCATCGTAGTTCTAGCAGACATCAAAAGGAATTTTTGGCGCCGTTTTCGGGCGGATCATCAACATCAACCAGGTTCCTAATCACAAATCACATCTTCTTGTAATTTACATTATTTTCCATTTGCCTCTCGTTTTCCTCTCCCCCACTTCACAAAAATTTGTCGTTTTATTCGCCCTCTTTTTCGTTTGTCATTTTCTCGTCAGATCTGTTTTTGAGTGCAATCTTGTTGCATAGTCACCATGACTCAAGAGAACACCAAGTTGTGTGATTTCTCAAATACCAACAACAATGATTTTATTAGCAGCCTGATTGCTCCTCCTGCCACTAGTGTGAAGTCTTGTGATATTAATACTGCTTTGCTGAATCTTGTTACGAAAGATCAATTTGCCGGTACTCCTAATGAGGATGTCGCGTCCCATCTTAACACATTCGTGGAACTATGTGATATGCAAAAGAAAAAAGATGTGGACAATGATGTTGCAAAGTTGAAATTATTTCTGTTTTCTTTGCGAGATACAACGAAAATTTGGTTTTCTTCTTTGCCTCGCAATAGTATCGATTCTTGGAACAAGTGCAAAGATGCTTTTATTACTAAGTATTTTCCGCCCGCAAAAATCATTTCCCATAGAACCCAGGTCATGAATTTCAAGCAACTTGAACATGAGCATGCTGCACAATCTTTGGAAAGGATGAAATTGATGCTAAGGAATTGCCCAACTCATGGGTTAAATGTTTGGAAGACCATACAAAAAAATTATGCGAGATTGAATTTTGTTTCTCGTAATCTTTTAGATTCCGCCGTGGGGGTACTTTTATGGAAATTATTTTGGGTGAAGCTACTAAATTGCTAGACAATATTATGGCCAATTGCTCACAATGGCATATCAAAAGAGCTCCTACTAGTAAAAAGGTCAATTCGGTAGAAGAAATAAATTCTTTGAGTGAAAAAGTTGATGCTCTTATGAAGTTGGTTACTAATAAAAGTGATCCTATTGATTTTAATGATGTGCCTTTGTCTACCTTGATTTAGCAAAATAGTGATGCCATAGATGTGAATTTTATCCCGTGAAACAATTTCAATAACAATGCTTATAGAGGTAATTTTAATCCTAGGCCTTTTTCTAGTAATTCCTCTAATAATTATGATAATTCCTATGGTAATCCCTCTTATAATAATAATAGAAACACCTTTGATCTTGAAAATAATATTAAATAATTTATCAATACTCTAAAAGTTTTCAATGCTATGACACAAGAAAATCTGAATAAAGTTGATGATATGTCTAGAAGTATTGATAGAATTTCTCATAATGTAGAAACTCTCAAGATGAAAAATTTTATGCCTAAATTTGAAGAATCAATTAAACCTCTTTATGTTTCTATGGATGAAAGTAAGAAAAGAGCCGCTATGCTTAAAGCTAAAAGAGATTTTTTAGAAAAAGCATTTTCTAGCGATTACTTTCATGAAAGTGATGAAGATATTAAAATGATTGGTGTTTCTTCTATTGATTATTTGTTTAGTAAAATTAAGATTGATGAAAAAGGGACTGAAGAAGAGTCAACTTTAGCTAGAAGGCATCCCTATAATTCGGAGGGTGAAAATCTTGTTGAGAAAATTGACAAAAGTGGGTTTGAAGAGGTCAAGACTTTAACTAGTGATGTGCCCACTATTTTGGATTACAAAGACTTTAATTATGATAGTTGCTCCTTGGTTGATTGTATTTCTTTGTTGCAATTCATGATAAATTCACCCCGTGCTTATGAACAAAATAAAGCTTTTACTAAACATATTGTTGATGCTATGATGAAAGCTTTTGAAGAAAAGTTGGAATTAGAAGTTTCAATTCCTAGAAAATTACATGATGAATTGGAACCTACCATCGAAGTCAAGATTAAAAATTATGAGTGTTTTGCTTGATGTGACTTGGGTGCTAGTGTTTCTACAATTCCGAAATCTTTATGTGATGTGCTTGGTCTTACCGATATTGAAGAATGCTCTTTAAATTTGCACTTGGCGGATTCTACTATTAAAAAGCCTATGAGAAGAATTAATGATGTTCTTATTCTTGCAAATAGGAATTATGTACCCATATATTTTATTGTTCTTGATACTGATTGCAATCCGTCTTGTCCAATTATTCTTGGTAGACCGTTTTTACGTACTATTGATGCCGTGATTGATATGAAAGAAGGCGATATTAAATTCCAATTTCCACTAAGGAAGGGTATGGAACACTTCCCTAGAACAAGAATTAGGCCACCATATGAATCAATCATGAGGGAATCCTATGGATCTAAAACGAAAGATGACAACACTTAGATCCTACGCGTTATGCCTAGCTAGGGGTGTAAAACGATAGCGCTCATTGGGAGGCAACCCAACTTGTATCTTTTTGCTTTTTGGTTTTCTTGTTGTTTTCAATAAAATACCCAATTATGCCTATGATTATATGTGTTTTTGTGGTTTAAATTAGTGTTTGTGCCAAGCAAGGCCTTTGGGATGATTTGGGTGAGAGTTGATTTGATCTTGCTGAAAAATAGAAAATTTTGCGCTCATGAAATTATTTTTATTTTTATCAGAACAGTGCTTTTGAGTTGATTCTTTTTCCAGAAGATTAATAAACAAATTATTCATGTCATCCTAATTTTCAGAATTTTTGGAGTTATAGAAGTATTCGAAGTAGTCAGATTGCTTCAAACTGTTCTGTTTTTGACAGATTCTGTTTTCTTTGCATTGTGTGCTTGTTTTGATGATTCTATGGTTTTATTTGAAGAGTTTTTGCCATAGAAAAGTTGTAATATAGTAGATACAATGCAAAAATAAAATATGAACGGGTTTGCAACAGTACTTATAATAGTGGTTTGCGTTCTTATACTAACGGATCTCACAAAGGTTTTGTTGAGTTTTGTGTGATTGAAGTTTTCAAGTTTTGGGTGATCTTATGATGGATGAAGGAATAAGGATTAGCAAAAGGCTAAGTTTGGGGATGCCCGAAGCACCCCAAGATAATATTCAAGAAGTAGCAAGCAACTAAGCTTGGGGATGCCCACGAGTGGCATCCCCTCTTTCTTCTAACAACCATCAGTATTTTACTTGGAACTATATTTTTATTCATCGCATATTATGAGTTTTGCTTGGAGCGTCTTGTATGATATGAGTCTATGCTTGTTTTGCTTTGTGTTTTAAGTCTTGAATCCTTGTTGGACACACCTTTTTGATAGAGCCAAAAATTATGCTATGCTTACTCCTATGCTTCACTTAAATTTTTAGATCCTTGGAATTGCTCTAGTGCTTCACTTATATATTTTTGAGCATGGTGTGCTTTGTTATTTTTTAAGAAATGCTTTCATGCTTCACTTAGATTTATTTGGGAGTTAGTAAAATTTTGAAGAAATTCTCTCTTTCTTCACTTAGATTATTTTGAGGGAAATAAAATGTTATGCTCATGTTCTTCACTTAAATTTGTTTGAGCTTATTAAAAGCAACATATGAAATTAGTCCCAAAGTGATAGATATCCAAGAGGATACAATAAAAACTTTCATGAAGATCATTGGACAAAATAAACTTGATTCTCAGTAATGGTTTTGAGATATGACGATATGATAGGTGAGTCATGTTGATGAGTAATTGTGCTTTAGTAAGAATATTGGTGTTAAGGTTTTTGATTCCCTATGCAAGCACGAAAGACAATAGTTATGCAGTGAAATTACATCCTACTTGTGGTGCATTATTCGGTGTTACTTATGCTTAATGCTTGGGTACGAGATTTTTTGTTTCTTGGTTGGACGCTTCTCAATCTTTTTGCTAGCCTTCATCTTTGTACCAAGTATGATCACTACTTGTGCATCCAAAATCCTTTAAAACTATTTTGCCATATGAGTCCACTATATCTATCCATATGTGGTTTTTTCCGTGCCGTTCTAAGCAAATTTGCATGTGCCATCTCTAATTTTCAAAATAAAATTTCTCTTTTGTGTGCTCGTACCGCTCGCGAGGCGGTGAGGGGTGGCTGATATTGTCCATGCTAGATGTGTTATTCTCATGATGAGTGTTTATTCACTTACCATTGCACGAGATTACGACAAAGGTATTAGGGATGCACAGTCTCGAAATGCAAAAATGAATTTACTTTATGTTGTCAAATAATAAATTCCTTGGAAAGTGTTGGTATGGAGGGCACCCGTGGATACGGTTAGCCATGGAAAGTGAAAGTATGGTGGAAAAAGGAATAAACTTTATCTTCTGTTTGGAAACCGCTTATGATGTATCTAGCATGGAAAGTGTTGGGAACTCTAAGTCATTTTTGTTGGTGGGAAAAGTATGCCTCCCCAAAAAAAATATCTCTGAATTTGTGCTTTGAGCTCTGGCACCTCTACAAATCCCTACTTCCCTCTGTGAAGGGCCTTTCTTTTACTTATGCAATTTTTATTTTGAATTTGAGTCTCCATCTTCTCTTATAAAGCACCAACTAAGGGGCACTATGATCGTATTTGAGCATTGGGTGTAGCTAATATTCGAGTGTGTTTCATGAATGGATCAATGATTGAGCATAATGGGCTAGGGATAACTTGCTTTAGTGTTGATATTTTGAAAGACATGGTTGCTTGTTGGTATGCTTGAGTATTAAAGTCTTCATGTCAAAACTAGACTATTGCTTTGAGCCATATAAAAGTCCAAATGTCCATGCTATAAAGAACAGATTATGTGATGAACATGTTAGGCATCATTCCACATCAAAAATTCTATTTTTATCATTTACCTATGAGAGGACGAGCAGGAATTAAGCTTGGGGATGCTGATACGTCTCCAATGTATCTATAATTTTATTATTATTCCATGCTGTTATATTATCATTCTTGGATGTTTTACAATCATTTTATATCATTTTTTTAGTACTAACCTATTGACATAGTGCCCAGTGCCAGTTGTTGTTTAATGCTTATTTTTACATCACAAGAAATCAATATCAAATGGAGTCCAAACACAATGAAACTTTTTGTGGTTTTTTTTGGACTGTAAGTGCATCTAGTGCCCCTTAGTGAATTTGGTGTATTGAAGACATATAGGTTAAGGGACTGATGCGTTTGTGAGTGTACACAGGTCTATAAGTCTATGAGGAGTTTGATATTTACAGAGAAAGTCGACCCCTAAAAATGAAGTTCTTCAACTGAAGACTTTGGATTTCTGAAGACTTTCTGAAGACTTTGAAAGTGAAGAAATTGGTGTGACCTTGAAGACTTGGAATTCATTCGAGGAACATGAAGCGTGAAGACTTTTGTTTTCGTAGTTCCATTTTCTCTTTCTTGAGTCATAGGAAACACCGTACTGTTAAAGGGGGTCGAGGAAATACTAAGGAAAAATTTCCATGTGATGCTCAACTCAAAATCCTACACCTACCAATCCCTTCGAGTGAAGCCATTGGAAATCTCATACAGTTCAGTCAATTTCTTCAGAGACAGAGACGAAGTTCTTCTGGTCGCTGAGGAATTTGTTCTGACTGAGGAGTTAGGAATTTCCAGTGCGGATTGCCTACACAGTGAGGAACATGATAGCCCCGAGGAATTTGAGAGTCAAAATTTTGACCGTTGTTGTGCTACGCGCCAGCTGTCCCAAAATATCTACCCACCTAACGGTCATATTATTGAAGGGCATTTATGTCTTATCATGTTGGGCTGCTCCCCGGCTATAAATAGCCGCCCCCTACAACCACTAGCTGGTTGGCTGCTCCGAGAGAAACTGACACTTGTCATTTGAGAGCATCCCATCCTCCGAGGACTTTGAGCGAAAATTATCAAGTGAGGAAAACCCAAAACCCAAACCCAAGCACCTTCAAACCCAAAGTGATTGATCATTACTGAAGAGATTGATCTTGTGTGGAACCGACGCTTGTTACCTTTGAAGACTGTGCTTCTTCTAGACGGTTAGGCGTCAAGGTCTAGAGCATCCAAGAGGAATTGTGGATCGCCGAGTGACCGAGTTTGTGAAGGTTAGGAAGTCACCTGAAGACTTACCACGAGTGATTGGGCGAGGTCTGTGTGACTTTAGCTCAAGGAGAATACGGTGAGGACTGTGTGTCCGGGACTGTGTGTCCTTTGGTTTAAATATCTAGCCGCTCCAACCAGATGTAAACCTAAGACAACAGTTGGAACTGGTCTACCAAATCATTATCTTCACCAAGCTTACTGGTTCTATTTCCTCAACTCTTTCATTTCCTCATCTCACTTGTTGTGTGCTTATTCATATCTGTTTGAAGACTTTGACTGAAGACTTTCTCAATTTCCTCAGTTCAATTTCTTCAGTCTGTCCATCTTCATCCCGTGTTATCCTGTGTTTACGCTTTCTGTACTCTGTGCTTGTCTTCATTTCATCATGATGACTATGCTTGTATTCTGTTATGTTTACTTATGAGTACTTATTCCGCTGCAAGTAGTTCTTTGCTTAGGAATTTCCTTACTAGCAAATTCCTCAGTGAAGAATTCATAAAAATCGCCTATTCACCCCCCTCTAGTCGATATAACGCACTTTCATGGACCAAAAGACATACAGTGGGATGAAGAAGTACCGGAGAGGGAGCCCGAGGGGGGCATAAGACACCAGGGCATGCCTGGGCCCCCAGGCTCGCCTAGGTGGGTTGTGCCCACCTCGGTGGCCTCCCGCACCGCCTCTCTGCTCTATAAATACCCCAATATTCCAGAAACCCTAGGGGAGTCGACGAAAATCAATTCCAGCCACCGCAAGTTCCAGAAACACCAGATCCAATCTAGACACCATCGCAGAGGGGTTCATCATGTCCATTGGTGCCTCTCTGATGATGCGTGGGTAGTTCTTTGTAGACCTATGGGTTCGTAGTTAGTAGCTAGATGGCTTCCTCTCTCTCTCTCTTGATTCTCAATACAATGGTCTCTTGGAGATCCATATGATGTAAGTCTTTTTGCAGTGTGTTTGTTGGGATCCGATGAACTTTGAGTTTATGATCAGATCTATGTTTTTATCCATGAAAATTATTTGAGTCTTCTTTTGATCTCTTCTATGCATGATTGGTTATAGCCTCGTATTTCTTCTCCGATATTTGAGTTTTGTTTGGCCAATCTGCTCTATTTATCTTGCAATGAGAAGAGGTGCTTTGTGATGGGTTCGATCTTACGGTGCTTGATCCCAGTGACAGAAGGGGAAACGACACATATGTATCGTTGCTATTAAGGATAACAAGATGGGGTCTATTTCTACATAAATAGACCTTGTCTACATCATGTCATCATTCTTATTGCATCACTCCATTTTTCCTTGAACTTAATACACTAGATGCATGCTGGATAGCGGTCGATGTGTGGAGTAATAGTAGTAGATGCAGACAGGAGTCTGTCTACTAATCTTGGACGTGATGCCTATATAATGATCATTGCCCGGATACTGTCATGATTATTTGAAGTTCTATCAATTGCCCAAGAGTAATTGTTTTCCCACCGTTTGCTATTTTTCTCGAGAGAAGCCACTAGTGAAACCTACGGCCCCGGGGTCTCTTCTTTATCATATTTGCCTTCGAGATCTATTTTATTTGCTTTTATTTTCAGTTCTATCAAACAAAAATACAAAATACCTTTTTGTACTTTATTTTATTTGCACTTAGTTTATCCTGTCCATATAACTTTGTCACGTCTCTGCGCCAATTTCTGGCACCGTTACCCGAAAGGGACTGACAACCCCTTTAACACGTCGGGTTGAGAGTATTTGTTATTTGTGTGCAGGGGTTGTTTACGTTGTGTTGTGTGATTCTCCTACTGGTTCGATAACCTTGATCTCATCACTGAGGGAAATACCTACCGTTGATGTGAGCATCATCCCTTCCTCTTTGGGGAAATACCGACATAGTTTTGGCAGACATCAAAAGGAATATCTGGCGCCGTTGCCGGGGAGGATCATCAACATCAACTAGGTTCATAATCAAAAATATCATCTCCTCGCAATTTACATTATTTTCCATTTGCCTCTCATTTTCCTCTCCCCCATGTGTTATGATCCAGCAACCCCGGAGTGACAATAGTCGGGACCACTCCCGGTGATGATCATAGTCTGAGGAGTTCATGTATTCACCATGTGCTAATGCTTTGTTCCAGTTCCCTATTAAAAGGAGGCCTTAATATCCCTTAATTTCTAATAGGACCCCGTACCATGGGAGGGTAGGACAAAGATGTCATGCAAGTTCTTTCCATAAGCACATATGACTATTTACAGAATACATGCCTACATTATATTTATGAATTGGAGCTAGTGCCGTGTCACCCTAGGTTATGACTGTCTCATGATGAATATCATCCAACAAATCGCCGATCCAATGCCTACGATTTTCCTACATATTTTTCTTGCTAAGTTACTATTGCTACTGTCACTATTGCACTTGCTACAAAACCATTGCTATCACTGTTGCTGTTACTGTTGCTACTACTATCAAAACTATCATACTACTTTGCTACTGATCACGTTGCTGCAAATAATTAATCTCCACGTGTGGTTGAATTGACAACTCAGCTGCTAATACTTGCAAATATTATTTGGCTCCCCTTGTGTCGAATCTATAAATTTGGGTTGAATACTTTACCCTCGAAAACTGTTGCGGTCCCCTATACTTGTGGGTTATCAAGACCTTTTTCTAGCGTCATTGCCGGGGGGCATAGCTATATTTGTGGAGTCACTTGGGATTATTATCATATTATCACTATGAAGAATCTGAAGGATGCTAAGAGTAAGATTTTTCCCTCTAAGACGAGAGGAGGTAAGTAACTGCCATCCAGCTCCGCTATAGTTTCACCTTCTGTTATAAGTAAACTTGCAACACCACCACATGCTATCAATTATGATATGTCGCAAGTTATTGATGATGCTACTTCTGCTATGAATGCTACTTATGATGATGCTAGTACCTTGCTTGATGATAATGTGCCACTAGGTGAATTTCTTGATGAACAAATTGCTAGAGTAAGACAACATGATATTGTTGAAACTGATGATGAGCTTGAAACTGAAAATCTTGAAACACCTACTAGAACTAGCCCTCCTAGATATGAATTGCCAAAGGTACCAGAAGGTCATGCTATGAGTGAGGAGGCAACTAGAGATATTCTTGCTTGTAAGGATAGAGATGATCTAGAAAAATTATTATGCAAGTATAAAGAAAGATCTCTCAATGCTAAAATGAAATGTGATCCTAAGTTTGCTACTTCACCTATCTTTATTGATGATAAGGTTTATGAATTATCTATCGACCCAGAGTTAATTACTTTGGTTGAATCTGATCCTTTCCATGGTCATGAGACTGAAACTGTTGTGGCACATCTTACTAAGTTGAATGACATATTGTAAGTGCATCTAGTGCCCCTTAGTGATTTTGGTGTATTGAAGACTTATAGGTTAAGGGACTAATATGTTTGTGAGTGTACACATGCTCTATAAGTCGATGAGGAGTTTGATATTTACAGTGAAAGTCGATCCCTAAAAATGAATGTCTTTAGCTGAAGACTTTGGTTCTCCCGAAGACTTTGAAAATGATGAAATTGGTGTGACCTTGAAGACTTGGATAATCATGCAAAGATTATGAAGTGTGAAGACTTTTGTGTTCATAGTTTTATTTTCTCTTTCTTGAGTCATAGGAAACACCGTACTGTTAAAGGGGGTCGAGGTAATACTAAGGAAATTGATTTCCATGTTATGCTCATCTCATAATCCTATACCTACCCAATCCTTTTGAGTGAAGCCACTGGAAATCTCATATTAGTTCAGTCAATTTCTTCAGTGACAGAGACGAAGATCTTCTGGTCTCTGAGGAATTTTTTCTAACCGAGGAGTTAGGAATTCGCTAGTGCAGATTGCCTACACAGTGAGGAACATGATAGCCCTGAGGAATTCGAACCTCAAAATCCGACCGTTGTTGTGCTACGCGCCAGCTGTCCAAAAATATCCTACCACCTAACGGTCATATTATTGAAGGGAATCTATGTCTGATCATGTCGGGCTGCTCCCTAGGCTATAAATAGCTGCCCCCTACAACCACTAGCTGGTTGGCTGCTCCGTGAGAAACTGACACTTGTCAATTGAGAGCATCCCATCCTCCGAGGACTTTGAGCGAAATCATCAAGTGAGGAAAACCCAAATCCCAAACCCAAACCTACAAACCAAAAGTGATTGAGCATCATTGAAGAGATTGTTCCTGCATGGAACCGACACTTGTTACCTTTGAGGACTGTGTATCCTCCAGACGATTAGGCGTCATGGTCTGAGCATCCAAGAGGAATTGTGGATCACCGAGTGACCAAGTCTGTGAAGGTTTGGAAGTCACCTGTGAAGACTTACCACGAGTGTTGGGCGAGATCTGCGTGATCTTAGCTCAAGGACAATACGGTGAGGACTGTGTGTCCGGGACTGTGTGTCCTCAAGTTTAAATACTCATCCGCTCCAACCAGACGTACAACTGTCACAGCAGTTGGAACTGGTCTACCAAATCATTGTCTTCACCAAGCCTACTGGTTCTATTTCCTCAACCCTTTCATTTCCTCATTCATGTGTTGATGAACCTGATCATCACTGTTTGAAGACTTTGACTGAAGACTTACTCTATTTTCTCAACCCTATTTCCTTTAGTCACATTGTCTTCAGCCTGCTTATCTAGTGTTTACGCTTTCTGTACTCTGTGTTCGCCTTTCATTTCATCATGATGAGTATGCTATCGCTTTGTGATGCTTATAGCTGAGTACTTATTCCGCTGCTAGTTGTTCGTGCCTTAGGAATTTCCTCACCCTGATATTCCTCAGTGACGAATTTGTAAAAAATGCCTATTCACCCCCCCTCTAGTCGACTTAACGCACTTTCAATTGGTATTAGAGCAAGGTACTCCCTTATTCTATGTGATTTTGGTTTAACCACCTGGAGTTTTAGTTATGTCGATTGCAGGTATGATCAAGGTCTCGGCCGGGTGTCCTACCTTTGATGGGATGGACTACCCCTACGGGAAGAACAAGATGAGCATGCATCTTGAGGCAATTGATAATGATCTCTGGTATGTTGTGGAAAATGGTGTTCCCTTAGTCACTCCATCTGTGAATGCTGCTGATGTGAAGAGATTCAAGCAACTCGATTCTCAAGCGAAAAATATCATATGTGGCCATCTGAGCAAAGGACAGTACGACAGAGTGAGTGCACTGGAAACTGCCAAGCTGATTTGGGACAGGCTATCCAAGGTCAATGAAGGAGTCTCAACTCAACATGACTCCCGAGTTGATGTTCTTCGCAATCTCTTCAACCGCTTCAAAAGACTCGACAACGAAAATGTTCAGCAAACCTTCGATTGCCTCACTGACATCTCAAATGAGCTTCAAGCACTTGGTCCCACTGACATCACTGGCCATGAGGTGGTGAAGAAATTGTTGAGATCACTTGGTTCCTCATTCGATACTCTTGCACTAATGATTCAAGAGCGAGCTGATTACAAGTCACTAGACCCCGCTGATATCCTCGAGAGGCTAAACACTCATGAGTTCCAGCTTGCTGAGAAGAGAGACCTATATGGACCGAGCTATGGAAGATCACGTGCACTGAAGGCCAAGGCAGTCTTCGATCTGAAGCTGAAGATTCTGGTAGCAGCCTTGGTGATCCTGAAGAACTGAGCCAGGAGCTAGCAATGCTCGTGAAGAAATTCCATAAGATCTCTCACCGCGGTCGCTTTGGAAAGTCTTCAAGAAATGACGATTCCTCGTCTCGTGACTACAATAAGACAACTTGCCATAAATACAAGAAACCTGGTCACTACATGTCTGATTGTCCTCTGTGGGAAAAGGAATCAAAGAAGAAGAAATACAAAGATGACGATTCTGATGACTCAAAGAAGAAGAAGAAATCCTTAAAGTCTTCACCATCGAAATCTTCAAAGTCTTCATCTCACAGGAAGAGCAGTCCCAAGAAGGCTCGGGCATTCATTGGCAAGGAAATGGACTTTGAAGCTGAATCTGAGGATAATGTTGAAGAGGAGGAATCTGAGGAGTCAGACTCTGGTGTGGCGAGCTTAGCCCTTGCTACTGCTTACGTCAGCAAGTCCATCTTCCATAATAAAGAAAATGACCTCCCCAACTCTGCTGACAAGAGCGTCGATGACTATGCTCCCACCTACTTCTTCATGGCAAAAGGTGCCAAGGTACTCAAACATTCCCCCTTTGACTCTAGTGAGGATGAATCTAATGACAATCTCAAGCCTAGCTATTCCAAACTTGCTAAAATTGCTGTTAAACAACAGAAGGCTTTAGAAAAGATTCAAAATCAACTAGACAGAAGCGACGACTTGTTGGGTGAGGAATTGAATCGAACCAAGACTCTGACAGATAATCTTCAGAGACTTCAAACTAAGTTTGACAACCATAAAAATCATCATGACACTCTCTTAACTGATCATGAGAAGCTTTCTTATGAATTTCTTCAGATAAAGCAAGATCTTGAGAAGTTAAATGTGAGCTATGAAGATCTTCTGAAGGAAAACGATTCATTGCTTGCTCAACGTATCAGTTCCACTCGGGAAGAATTTATTCCACCATGTCTAAAATGCATTCAGCGTGAATCTGCTAATTCATCACCTGAATGTTCAAATGCTTCAATTGCTGCAAATTCTTCAACTATCTCTGTGGTCACAAATTCCTCATCTGAGGATACCACAAGTATCACTCACGATAATGCGGGGCTAAAGGAATTGTATGTGACAGGCATTTACAAAAGCCTCAAAGGGCATCAAACTCTATGTGATGTGCTTAAAAAGCAGATCCTGAACAGGAACCCTAGGAAAGAGGGTATTGCCTTTGAGAGGAAACTCAATGCTGATGGGACCTACTAGAAACCTAAGCAGTATCCCAAAACCTCATGGGTTGCTGCGAAAGGGCCTCCTGTAGATCCATGCACTCTATCTAGCTTTACTTATGATTCTTCATATTCCTCTGATGAGTCATTTGACTCCAACTATAAACTGTTTAAGAATCAGAATGGTGAAGTATTTGCTCGATATGTTGGAACTAACTGCAGGAACGGTCCCCCTATGAAGAAAATCTGGGTTCCCAAAAGGTACCTTGAAAATATTTAGGTGAATGTCATCATGACACCACCCATGAAGAATAGGAACCCCGTATCAAATTCTTCATATGAACCAAATTCTTCATATGGATCAAACTCTTCACATGGATCAAAATCCTCATATGAACATCATCGTGCTAACACTTCTGTTTCGCAGGGAAAGTCTAAAGGCTATGAATATGTGCATTATTCTTCAAACCATTATGTCCATAAGTCCTCGAAGAATTTCTATGCTTATTCATATGCTTATCCTAACCAATCTTCTGTGAAACGAAGTGCACTGGCTTCAATGCCATCCTTTTCTTATGGAGCTCGCAGAATGATGAATTCTTTGCCATCCCTCCAGATGTGGGTGGTGAAGAAAAAGAACTAATCTCTTATGCAGGGTCAGGTCTCTAGACGAACTTAATCGTCTGAGGAATTTGCTTGAGACCTGACTATGCTTGAATGGGCGCAAGCTAATCATGAAGAAATGAATCACTCATTTCTCACGTCCTCGTATTACTATTGCTGTTGATGAAATTGATATCATATTCTTCACTGATGAAGTATATGGGTTCGTAAGTTGCACTAATTCATCTGCATGATGAACAACCTAAAGCTACTGAGTGGGTCCTCGACAGTGGATGCACAAACCACATGACCGATGACAGGAACTTGTTGATGGAAACTGATTTGTCACCATCTCATCTAAAGCATATCACCTACGCTAACAAAGGCAAAAGCAAGGTATTGTGTCTAGGTAAGGTTGCGATCTCAAAGGATAGACACATGGACAAAGTCATGCTTGTCGAGTCCTTAGGATTCAACCTCATGTCTGTCTCAATGCTTTGTGATCTTGATATGGTTGTCGTCTTTGACAAATATCGTTGCATTGTGCTAATGGAATCTGACAACTCCAAAGTCTTTGAAGGCTTTAGGAAAGGAGACTTGTATATTGTTGATTTCTCTACAGGACCACAACCTGCCACATGTCTACTTGCAAAAGCTTCAGAATGCTGGTTATGGCATCGACGACTTGGTCATGCTGGGATGAGGAACTTGCATACACTTGCAAAGAAGAAGCATGTCATTAGCATCGAGGGTGTCAAATTCCTCAAAGATCGTCTTTGTGGGGCTTGTGAGGCTGGAAAGATCACCAGAGCCAAGCATCCCTCGAAGACTATCATGACCACGTCTCGTCTCTTTGAATTACTTCATATGGATCTCTTTGGCCCTAATCATTATGCCACGTTCTCTACTTCTGCATCATTATATGGCTTTGTCATAGTTGATGACTATTCTCGTTACACATGGATGCATATCATCACTTACAAAAATGAAGTGCAGGAAGTCTTCAGACGATTTTCCTCAAGGGATTCTACTAACTTTGATGTGAAGATCAAGCATACCAGGAGTGATAATGGAACTGAGTTCAAGAACACTGGTCTCGATGAATATCTTGATATACTTGGTATTACTCATGAGTTGTCTGCTCCCTATACTCCTCAGCAGAATGGCGTCGTGGAGCGCAAGAACAGAACTCTTGTTGAGATGGCTTGCACCATGCTTGATGAATACAAGACACCTCAGCACTTCTGGCCTGAAGCCATTAATACTACGTGCCACATCATCAACATGGTATATCTTCACAAATTCTTCAAAAAGATCTCATATGAACTCCTCACTGACAAGAAACCCAATGTAAGTTACTTCAAAGTCTTCGGTGCTAAACGCCGGATTAGAGATCCTCACTGTCACTCTAAATTTGCACCGAAAGCACATGAGGGCTTTATGCTTGGTTACGGAATGGACTCGCACACCTACAAAGTCTTCAATCTCAATCATCACAAGATTGTTGAAACTGTAGATGTGCGGTTCGATGAAACTACTGGCTCGCAAATAGAGCACCTACCTCCTGTGCTAGATGAAATGTCACCTGAGGAATCCATCAAGTTCAAAGCTACTGAGGATATCATCCCTACCAAAGAATTTGCTGAAGAAGTCATTCCGGATCGTGAAGAAAATCACGCTGGTGCTACTAAAGAAACTAGTTGTGAAGAAATTGTTGGGCCTAAGCAAAGTCGTCAACCCGCACATCCTCGCGTTGCAAACGAAGTGCAAATCGAGAATATCATCGATGAAATCAATGCACCAGGTCCTCTCACGCACTCAAAAGCTTCACATCTATCTAACTTTTGTGGGCATTTTGCATTTGTCTCTATCACAGATCCTACTAAAGTTGATGAAGCATTCATGGAATTCGAGTGGATTCAAGCCATGCAAGTTGAATTGCATCAATTCAAGCTCAACAATGTGTGGGAGCTTGTCAAGCGACCAGACCCACGCAAGCACAACATCATCGGTACCAAATGGATCTACCGCAACAAACAAGATGAAAATGGCCTTGTGGTGAGGAATATGGCTCGTCTTGTAGCTCAAGGCTACACACAGGTTGAAGGAATTGATTTCGATGACACTTTTGCACCTGTTGCTAGACTTGAGGCTATTCACATATTGCTTGCTTACGCTAACCATCATAATAACATCTTCAATCAAATGGATGTGAAAAGTGAATTCCTCAATGATAAGCTTGAGGAAGAAGTATATGTTGCTCAACCACCAGGTTTTGAGGATCCAAAATATCCAGATCACGTCCACAGACTCAACAAGGCCCTCTATGGCCTCAAGCAAGCACATAGGGCGTGGTATGACACACTGAAGGAATTCCTCATGAAGAAAGGCTTCAAACCCGGTTCACTTGATCCAACTCTTTTCACCAAAGCATATGATGATGAATTATTCATGTGCCAAATATATGTTGATGATATTATCTTTGGCTGTACTAACCAACGTTATAGTGACGAATTTGCCTATATGATGAGTGAAGAATATCAAATGTCTATGATGGGAGAATTGAAATTCTTTTTAGGTCTTCAAATTCGTCAACAATACAATGGCATATTCATATCTCAAGAGAAATACCTCAAGGATGTATTGAGGAAATTCGGCATGCAAGATTGCAAAGGCATCAAAATCCCTATGCCCACAAATGGCCATCTATGCACTGATGAAAATGGTATTGACTTCGATCACAAGGTATACCGCTCCATGATTGGCTCTTTATTGTACTTATGTGCATCTAGGCCAGATATAATGCTTAGTGTTTGCATGTGTGCCCGATTTCAAGCTACACCGAAGGAATCACACGATTTGCATGTGTGCTTACTTGCAAAAGCTTCAGAAGGCTGGCTATGGCATCGACGACTTGGTCACGCTGGCATGAGGAATCTGAACACGCTTGTGAAGAAGAAGCATGTCATTGGCATTGAGAATGTCAAATTCCTCAAGGATCACTTATGCGGAGCTTGTGAAGCTGGAAAGATGACAAAGGCCAAGCATCCAGCGAAGACTATCATGACCACTACTCGTCCATTTGAATTGCTTCATATGGATCTCTTTGGTCCTAATCATTATTCTGCTGTTTCAAATGATGCTTCTCTATATGGCTTTGTTATTGTTGATGACTATTCTCGTTACACATGGGTACACATTGTCACTTACAAACATGAAGTGCAGGAAATCTTCAAATGATTTTCCTCGAGGGCTTCAACCAACTTTGGTGTGAAGATCAAGCACATCAGAACTGACAATGGGACCGAGTTCAAGAATTCCGGTCTTGATGGCTATCTTGATGAACTTGGTATTACTCATGAGTTATCTGCTCCTTATACTCCTCAGCAGAATGGCGTCGTGGAGCGCAAGAACAGAACCCTCGCTGAAATGGCTCGCACTATGCTTGATGAATACAAAACGCCTCGTCGTTTTTGGATTGATGTAATTGATACTGCGTGCCACATCATCAATCGGGTATATCTTCACAAATTCTTCAAGAAGATTGCCTATGAACTCCTCACTGACAAGAAACCCAATGTGAGTTATTTCAAAGTCTTCGGTGCTAAATGTTGGATTAGAGATCCTCGTCACAATGCTAAATTTGCACCGAAAGCACATGAAGGTTTTATGCTTGGTTACGGAAAGGACTCGCACACCTACAGAGTCTTCAACAACGTTCTTCACAAGGTTGTTAAAACTGTAGATGTGCGGTTCGATGAAACTAATGGCTCGCAAAGAGAGCACCTACCTTCTGTAATAGATGAACCAGCACCTGAGGATTCTATCAAGTTCAAGGCTACTGAGGATGTTATTCCTACCGAAGAATGCTACTGAAGAATTCATTCCAGAACGTGAAGAAAATCGTGCTGGTGCACCTGATGAAAATGCTGAAGAAAATGCTGATCAAATTCCTCAATGACAACCAGCTCATCCTCGCATTGCAAAAGAAGTGCAAGTGGAAAAGATCATCGATGACATTCGAGCGCCAGGTCCTCTCACACACTCAAAAGCTTCACATTTATCTAACTTTTGTGGGCACTATGCTTTTGTCTCTATTACAGAGCCCACTAAGGTAGATGAAGCATTTCTGGAGCCTGAGTGGATTCAGGCCATGCAAGAAGAATTACATCAGTTCGAGCTCAACAATGTCTGGGAACTGGTAAAATGTCCAGATCCTCGCAAGCATAATATCATCAGCACAAAGTGGATCTACCGCAACAAGCAAGATGAAAATGGCCTTGGGGTGAGTAATAAGGCACGACTTGTAGCTCAAGGCTACACACAGGTTGAAGGAGTTGATTTCGATGAAACTTTTGCACCTGTTGCTAGACTTGAGGCAATTCACATATTACTTGCTTATGCTAACCATCATAATATCACTTTATATCAAATGGATGTGAAAAGTGCATTCCTCAATGGTAAGCTTGAGGAAGAAGTATATGTTGCTCAACCCCTAGGTTTTGAAGATCCAAAGAATCCTGACAAAGTCTTCAGACTCAACAAGGCCCTCTATGGCCTCAAGCAGGCCCCTCGGGCGTGGTATGATACTTTGAAGGAATTCTTCGTGAAGAATGGCTTCACACCCGGTTCACTCGACCCTACTCTCTTTACTAAATCTTATGATGGTGAACTGTTTGTGTGCCAAATATAGCTGATGATATTATCTTTGGCTGTACTGACCAATGTTATAGTGATGAATTTGCCTATATGATGAGTGAAGAATATCAAATGTCTATGATGGGAGAGTTGAAATTCTTCTTAGGTCTTCAAATTCGTCAACAACACAATGGCATATTCATATCTCAGGAGAAATACCTCAAGGATGTTCTGAGGAAATTCGGCATGCAAGATTGCAAAGGCGTCAAAATTCCTATGCCCACAAATGGCCATCTATGCACTGATGAAAATGGTATTGACTTCGATCACAAGGTATACCGCTCCATGATTGGCTCTTTATTGTACTTATGTGCATCTAGGCCAGATATAATGCTTAGTGTTTGCATGTGTGCCCGATTTCAAGCTACACCGAAGGAATCACACCATAAGGCTGTGAAGCATATTCTTCGATATCTAGCTCACACACCAACACTAGGATTATGCTACCCCAAGGGCTCAACTTTTGATCTCATTGGATATTCTGACTCTGACTATGCTGGTGATCGTGTGGACCGCAAGTCAACATCTGGTACTTGTCATTTCCTCGGACGATCTTTGGTCTGTTGGTCCTCGAAGAAACAGAACTGCGTATCTCTGTCTACTGCTGAAGCTGAATACATTGCTGCTGGTTCTTGTTGTGCTCAATTGCTATGGATGAAGCAAACCCTCAAGGACTATGGCGTCAACGTGAAGAATGTGCCTCTCCTCTGTGACAATGAGAGTGCCATCAAGATTGCTCACAACCCAGTTCAGCACTCGAAGACAAAGCACATTCAGATTCGTCATCATTTTCTTCGTGATCATGTGTTGAAGGGCGGCATCTCCATCGAGCACGTGAAGACTGAAGAATAGCTAGCCGATATCTTCACAAAGCCCTTGGATGAGAAGAGATTTAGCAAGTTGCGATGTGAGCTAAATATCTTAGAATCTTCGAATGTTCTTTGAAAAGGACACACATCCTGACACTTATGCAAAATTGATGACTTAGATGTGCAACACATGAAGAAACGTTTTTCTTCAATCAATGAAGAATAACACTCTAAACGTGAAGAAATTAATGAAGAATTTGATTCTCAGAACCCTACGACAATTGTACGCGGTGTCTGAAATCATCATTCTTATACGGTGGGTCACGCCACCACCAAAGTTGAAAATCTTCATTTTTGAAATTCCTCAGTTTTTGAAATTCTTCAGTTTTTGAAATTCTTCAACTTTGCAAAATCTTCACTGGTTCCGATGTTTTTCTTCATTGGCTATATATATATATGAGTTTATGTCCTCTACAGCATTCACTTATGGCTATTTCTTCAAGTTGCTTCTTCTACTAAGTGAATGTGATCGGACCCTTCCCCTCTATGCTATACTCAACCCAATCTATTCACAAATTCTTCATGTGCGTTCTATTTGAAACTTGTTCAAAATCTTCACTGTGTCCTTGACAGCTGAAGAATTTGCAAACGGAACTTTAAAACTAATCTTATCCAAATTTTCGGTTTACCGCTCAAACCGTTCCGGATCCCACGATAGACTTATCTATTCACCCACATTCTAACACGATCTCCACTTCTCAGTACATGGGTGACACATGTCAAGCGAAGGAGAAGGGTCAGGGGCATGTTCGTCCTAAATCTTCGGGCAAATAGTTTTTCACTACCACTATAAATATCCCCTCTCCCCTTCCTCACTTCCTTTACTCCGCTCGACCGTCTCTCTCTCGCTCGAGCTTCTCAAACCCTAGCGCCGCCGCTACTCCATCGTCGCCGGTGAGGAAGAGCTTCACTGCCTCGACCTCGTCACCGTCGTACTCGCGCCGACCGCGGAAATCTTCACTCCACCGCCGCCGTAGCTGTCTTCCTCCGCCAAGTTAGGGCGTGGAAGATCTACAACGACGAACTTCACTATTCTACTTCACAGTTCATCGTGTTCTTCATCCAGGGTAATTAAAAGTTACTTTTACTACCCCTTTTCATTCAAAATTTCACTACAAAATCTTCAAAGGTGTTTTATTCTTCAAATCCTCACACACACAAAACACCTCACTAGTCATCTGTTCTTTATTCGTTTATCTAAGCATCGTTTTTCTTCAAGATTCCTCAATTGTGTGGATCCTCGATCTATACAACTCTGGAACCTAAGACAAAGAACGCATAGTGAAATTCTTCAAGACTCATCTGGTCAAATTCCTCAAACTTGTTCTTTTTGAAAAACCTTTTGAGAACGCATATGACCTCTTCAAATTCCTCGCAACTATACTCTGTTCACATGTACTCATGTCCGCTGCTGAATCACTAGGTTCTCATCAACTTAACTCATTTGCAGCGATCCTCGAAGAAAAGTTGCACACTTCTTCAGAAAATTCGATTGTTCAAATTCCTCATCCGAGGAATATGGCTGACAGAAAGAAGCCGCAGAAAGGAGGAAAGAAGCCTGAGGTCATGACTGCTTTTGAAATCCCTGAGGACCTCTATGCTGACTATTGCACACCTGATGAGGCCGAGTTCGGAAAAGAAAGCAAAACTCATCGCAAGGTGCGCATACAGAGGATTGAACGGAGATGGGCAAGAGAATGGAGGGAGTATAGATATGTGACTCCAAAGTATATGAAGAATTCACACTTAATCCTCCATGCCCAAGAGCTCCATTGGCACCTGGCCAAGAAGCTGACCCCACCAGCATCAAGCGTGGTGAGGATTTTCCTGAAGAATGGGCCAAATGCCAAGCCAAGTTGGCGAGACAAGCCAAAGAAGCAGTGAGGAAATTCAATGAAGACTCTGCTACTACTGCTTCCATTGAGGCCTCTGTCAGGCCTAGAAAATCTATGGCAAAGAAGCCCGCTCACAAGCCAAGTGCTTCACTAACTATGCCCTCACGGCCAAGTTCCTCAGCAAAGCCCTCACGGCCAGAATCTTCAAAGCCCTCACGGCCAGTCCCTCATGCTGCTCCTGCTCCTCCAAAGTCCTTAGCTCCTCCCCCAAAGTCCTCAGCTGCTCCAGCAAAGTCCTCAACACCTGCACATCTGGCCACGTGCCAAAGGACTACAGGCATCTCTATTGCCTCTGGTGCCTCAGCGAGTTCCTCAGCTGCACCAAAATCTTCATCAGACGCCACTCTGCTGAAGACTAAGGCAACGGCTGGTCGAGGTCCTCGGCCCAGTTCGAAGAAGAAACATGTTTCCTTCCAAGTGCCATCTGACGATGAAGCTGATGATGATGAACTTGCGGAAATCATCAGAGACCGACAAGAAAGGGCCGCTAGAGCCAAAGGCACAAATGTGCCACTGCTTTTGGATCCAAGGGTGATCCTAGATTACATTGATCTCTGGCACAAGGACCCAAACACTCCTATGCCTAATTTCAATCTGACTCCTGGTCAAAGTCACATGCTGACCCATTTCATCATTGAGGAGAAATGGAAATTTGAGAAGGCCAGGAAGATCAAGAAGACTCAGTTCAGAAAGGAGAAGTTCCTGAAGAATAACGTTGTCAATATGACAACTGATGAACTCCTCAAGATCCAAGCTGAAATCAAAGCCCTCGGCGATGATTTCAATGCTTACTATGCTGATTGGCAAGGAGCCAAAGTCAGGTTTGTGAAACTGACTGAGAAATTCACAAATGTTGCAGCCCCATCGCAACAAGAAATTCCTCAAGCTGAAGCTTTTGCTCATCCTACTGAAGAACATGCCAGCACCGCTGATGACATTCAGGCTGCTGAAGAAAATGCTAGTTCCAGGGCTGATGACTCCATTCCAGCTGCTGAAGAAATTGCCAGGGCATCCACTAGTGGTGCACCTGAAGAAACTGAAGAAGTCAGGGCAACTGCATCAGTTGCGCCTGAAGAAAATCAACCAGATTCCTCAGCTCCATCTGCGCCTACACCAACTCCAATTCTTCCATGTGCATTCGATGTGAAGAAGACCAAGGCTGCAGAGCGAGCTGCAGTGAAGAAAAGGAAAGCATCAAGTGCTTTAGAATCTTCAGTTCCAAAGAAGATGAAGCCTATGACAAGCTCTATGAAAATACAATTAATGATCTTCCAATCTCCACCATGCCATCAAAGGACCTTGTTCCTTTTGGTGAAGAATATGTGATCCCAAGCGGATCTGATGAAGAACCTCAATCTGCTGCTTCGTCAGAGCAGGTTGATGAAGAAATTGAAGTGGACACTATCCCTTCCACTCCTGTTGCTTCCTCGCCAATGCCTCAGTTCACAGCTGAAGAGGCTGGCGTTGAAGAAATTGAAGATGAAGACGTGCACATTGGCTGCACAACGCCCGTGATGAATGATGACTTTTGGGAAAGTCAGCACCCCAATACTCCACTCTTCACCCCACTTCAACAAGTACCTCAGTCCCCTGCAGCAACTGTTCAAATTGTCTCTGAAGAAACTCATCCCACTTCATCTGTCCATGAAGAAATTCCAGCCGCTAGTGCTGAAGAAACTGATGTTGCTGATCCTTTGCACACGCAGACTGCAACTGAAGAGGAACAAGAAATTCCTCAGCCTGAAGAACTTGAGATTGCGATTCCTGAGGTTGTGATGCAACTCACTGACACTCCAGTGCCCAAGCCAACAGATCCATTCTCAAAGAAGCAAAAGTTCAAGGCTGAAGATTTCTTCAGCGAGCATGTGTTCTTCACAGACTACGACCCCTATGACTCTGCTTGCATAAGGAAGATGCGTTTCTGGACTGCTAGTCAAGCCAATTTCTATTCCTCAATACTGTTCAACAAAGACAAAGTCTTCGATCATGAACATATTCCTCATGTGGACATGGAGTCTCTGCCGTACTTCGAGCCAGTCCTCAGTGTTCTTCATGATGCTGGATTGCTAAATTTCTGCACTGACATCTGTGATTGGAATGAAGAACTCATTCTTCAATTCTATGCAACATTGCACATCACAGGAAATTCTGAAGATGTGAATTCATGGGTGCTGGACTGGATGTCTCAAAATACTCACTACAAGGCACCAGCAACTGAATTGCTTCGTGCCCTCCCACTCAGTCCTCCCCTTGCCGGTGCTTGTTGCATCTACAGTGAACCTGAGCTTTCAAATCATTTCATGCAAGTGTTGATGAAGCCTTTGAAGCCAGGGCAGGCTCCTCAAACCAAATTCCTCGTCAAGGAATTACTATATGTGCCTCGGACTATCTATCGCATTCTGACGAAGACAATGAGTCCTATCAAAGGCCGCGACTCAAATGATGAAGAAGTCATTGGCATCATGAAGAACATGCTTTTCAATATCATTCATGGCGTTCCCGTCAACTTCCATGATTTCTTCATGAGGACTCTGGCGAATATTGCTATGTCACCATTTGAGCTGAAGCCTTATGCACCATGGATTATGAGATTCATCAGGACAAGGGCTTCACTAAATTACAAAGCTGACACTTTGAACCATGGCAACTACTTGCCTCCGATTGAAGTCCTCAAATGGACATATTCCTCAGCTGATGACAAAGGCAAGGCAACTGCTGTGATAGATGAAGGCATTCATCCATTGGATGGTCAATTTCGCAAGGCTGCATCCTACTCCACCAATGATGACTCTGCCACACATGACTCTGCCGCCAAGCAAAATCCTCAAGCCACAGCACCCAGGGTGATAACTGATCGTGAGTTACTCCTCAGTCTTCATCAGAAGGTTGATCGCAATCATCAATGGGTTAAGCGTCAGTTTGGTTCAGTTCTTCACAACATGACTTCAACACACAATGCAGTGAAGAAAAACCACTACTACCTCCATGAAACCTTCAACCGTACCTGGGCTGTTCTATCACATGTCTACAGCGCTACAGATATGAAGAATATGGGTCTCAAGGAAGAATTTGACTGGTCTGCACCTCCACCGAAGAAATTCAAGAAGGTCAAAGTTCCTTCCTTGGTGGCTAGCTCCTATTCTTCATCGCGCGACACTGATGAAAATGAATATTTGTACGACACTGCGGCGGGCCCTACTACGACTACTAACCCCAACAATGCTGGCACTCCTCCATCAACTTGATATTCTTCAGGGGCGTTAGTCCTCAGTTTCGATCCTTTTGGTCATTCGATGACAAAGGGGGAGAAATTTGAGTTAGTCTTCAAGCGGGTCTATTATATGGGCGTTTTTTTGCTAACTTACAACTCTCGTTCTTCTGAAACTTTATTGGATCGAGTTGTAATCTTAAACCCGATGATGCCCTGATACTTTTGATGCACTGTGCTTTGATACTCTTGATACGTTATTCTGCATGCTTGTTCCTCATTAACATTATTGCACGCATGCTGAATTTCATCAGGCACCATATTTCATCATGCATTTCAAATTCTTCATATTATATGTCAAATGCGTGTATGAATTACAAGATATAGGGGGAGATCTCCATGATTCAACTCTTCAAGTGTGCATTGCTTCAAAAGCAAATTCCTCACTGTGCACATCTTCAGGGGGAGTTCTTCTATATCTTGCAATCAAATTCCTCAATATCAGTACTTACACTTCATATGTTTATCCCCGTTGAAAACTTAACCTATATTGTCATCAATCACCAAAAAGGGGGAGATTGTAAGTGCATATAGTGCCCCTTAGTGATTTTGTTGTATTGAAGACTTATAGGTTAAGGGACTAATGCGTTTGTGAGTGTACACAGATCTATAAGTCTATGAGGAGTTTGATATTTACAGAGAAAGTCGACCCCTAAAAATGAATATCTTCGACTGAAGATTTTGGTATTCCTGAAGACTTTCGTGAAGACTTTGAAAGTGAAGAAATTTGTGTGTCCGTGAAGACTTGATATTCATGCGAGGAATATGAAGCTTGAAGACTTTCATTTTCATAGTTTTGTTTTTCTCTTTCTTGAGTCATAGGAAACACCGTACTATTAAAGGGGGTCGAGGAAATACTAAGGAAAAATTTCCATGTGATGCTCAACTCAAAATCCTACACCTACCAAACCCTTCGAGTGAAGCCTTTGGAAATCTCATACAGTTCAATCAATTTCTTCAGTGACAGAGACGAAGTTCTTCTGGTCGCTGAGGAATTTGTTCTGACTGAGGAGTTAGGAATTCGCCAGTGCTAATTGCCTACACAGTGAGGAACATGATAGCCCTGAGGAATTTGAGAGTCAAATTTCCGACCGTTGCTGTGCTACGCGCCAGCTGTCCCAAAATATCTTATCCACCTAACGGTCATATCAGACAAGGGCATTTATGTCTTATCATGTCGGGCTGCTCCCCAGGCTATAAATAGCCGCCCCCTACAACCACTAGCTGGTTGGCTGCTCCGAGAGAAACTGACACTTGTCATTTGAGAGCAACCCATCCTCCGAGGACTTTGAGCGAAAATCATCAAGTGAGGAAAAACCCAAACCCAAACACCTACAAACCCAAAGTGATTGAGCATCACTGAAGAGATTGATCCTGCATGGATCCGACGCTTGTTACCTTTGAAGACTGTGCTTCTTCCAGACGGTTAGGTGTCATGGTATAGAGCATCCAAGAGGAATTGTGGATCGCCGAGTGACTGAGTCTGTGAAGGTTTGGAAGTCGCCTGAAGACTTACCATGAGTGATTGGACGAGGTCTGTGTGACCTTAGTTCAAGGAGAATACGGTGAGGACTTGGTGTCCTGAGCTGCGTGCTCAGCGATTGGATGTCCGGGACTATGTGTCCTCGAGTTTAAATACTCAACCGCTCCAACCAGACGTACAACTGAGACAGCAGTTGGAACTGGTCTACCAAATCATTGTCTTCACCAACCTTACTGGTTCTATTTCCTCAACTCTTTCATTTCCTCATTACTGTGTTGAGTGATTGTTCATATCTGTGTTTGAAGACTTTGACTGAAGACTTTCTCAATTTCCTCAGTTCAATTTCTTCAGTCTGTTTGTCTTCATCTTGTGTTATCCTGTGTTCACGCTTCCTGTACTCTTTGCTTGTCTTCATTTCATCATGATTCCTATGTCTGTATCATGTTATGCTTACTTCTGAGTACTTATTCCGCTGCTAGTAGTTCTTCGCTAAGGAATTTCCTCACCGGCAAATTCCTTAGTGAAGAATTCATAAAAATTGCCTATTCACCCCCCCTCTAGTCTATATAACGCACTTTCAACACCCAAGAAGGCGAAGATTTTGACAAGCTCACTAGAGAACCCAATTGATGCTATTCCTCTCTCAAGCATGTCATCAAAGGAACTCGTTCCTTTTGGTGAAGATTATGTGATTCCGAGTGAATCTGATGAAGAAAATCCTTCTGTTGCTTCGATAGAGCAGATGGATGAAGAAATTGATGTTAACAATGTCACCTCAACCCCGCTGGTATCATCGCCACTGCCTTAGTTCACAACTAAAGAGGTAGGCATTGAAGAAATGGAAGAAGATGAAGACTGGACATTGGGAGCACCACACCTGTGATGAATGGTGACTTTTGGGAAAGTTAGCACCCCAACTCTTCCCTGTTCACGCCACTGCAACAAATTCCGCAGTCCCCAGTACCAACTGAAGTTCTCATGGGCTCTAATGAAATTCACCCTACACCTTCCATTCATGAAGAAATTCCAGCCACTAGTGATGATGGCAAAGCTGCTGAAGATATGGAGACCCAGGCTGCTACTGAAGCAGAAACTGAAATTCCTCAGCCTACGGCTCCAGAGATTGAGATTCCTGAGGTAGTACTGCAATTGACTGATACTCCTCATCTGACACCGAAGAATCCATTCTCGAAGACGCCAAAATTCAAGGCTGATGACTTCTTTCATGAGCATGTGTTCTTCACCGACTACAATCCTTATGACTCTGCTCGTCTTAGAAGGAAGCGTTTCTGGACTGCCAGCCAAGCAAACTTCTGTTCTTCTATGCTTTTCAATAAGGACAAAATCTTCGACCATGAGCATATTCCTCATGTGGATATGGAATCGCTGCCATGCTTCACACCACTCCTTAGTGTTCTTCATGATGATGTACTGCTCAACTTCTGCACTGATATATGCGATTGGAATGAAGAACTCATTCTTCAGTTCTACGCTACGCTGCACATAACCAGCAATGCTGAAGATATAAACTCCTGGGTGTTGGACTGGATGACAAACAACACTCACTTAAAAGGACCGGCCTACGAATTGCTTCATGCCCTGCCTGTCAGTCCTTCCCTTGAAGGTGCGTGTCTTATGTATCAAGAACCTGAACTTTCTGATCACTACATGCAAGTTTTGATGAAACTGATGAAGCCTGGTCAAGCACCAAGAACCAAATTCCTCGTGAAGAAATTGCTTTATGTGCCTTAGACTGTCTATCGCATTCTAACCAAGACATTAAGTCCTATCAAAGGCCACGACGCAAATGATGGAGAAGTTGTTGGCATGATGAAGAATATGATGTTCAATATCATGCATGGTATCCCAATGAACTACCATGACTTCTTCATGCGGACTATGGAAAATGTTGCTCTATCTCCCTTTGAATTGAAGCCTTACGCTCCCTGGATTATGAGATTCCTTAGATCAAGGTCTTCAATCAATTATAAGGCTGACACACTCAACCATGGCAGTTACTTGCCCCCTATTGAAGTCCTCAATCGGACATTTTCCTCAGCGGATGAAAAGGGCAAGGCCACTGCAATTGTTGATGAGGGCATTCGTCCATTAGATGGTCAGTTCCGCAAAGCTGCATCATATTCCACCAATGATGACTCTGCCATTCATGATTATGCCGCCAATGCCACAAAGAAAAGTCCTCAAGCCACAGCTCCAAGGGTGATGACCGATTGTGAGCTTCTCCTCAGTCTTCATCATAAGGTCGATCACAATCATAAATGGGTCAAGCGTCAGTTTGGTTCAATTCTTCACAACATGACTGCTACATATAATTCAGTGAAGAAGAACCATTACTACCTCAATGAAGTTTTTGATTGCACCTGGGCTATTCTGTCTCATCTCTACGGTGATGAGGAACTCAAGCAGATGGGTTTAAAGTAGGACTTCGGCTGGTCTAAGCCTCCAGCGAAGAAATTAAAGAAGGTTGAAGTTCCTCCCTTGGTGACCAGCTCATATTCTTCATCGCGTGAGACCGATGAAAATGAAGACTTGGACGACTGAGGGAGTCCTGGATTAGGGGGTGTCCGGATGGCCGGACTATGACCTTTGGACGGACTCCCGGACTATGAAGATACAAGATTGAAGACTTCGTCCCGTGTCCGGATAGGACTTTCCTTGGCGTGGAAGGCAAGCTTGGCGATACGATATGTAGATCTCCTCCCATTGTAACCGACTCTGTGTAACCCTAGCCCTCTCCGGTGTCTATATGAACCGGAGAGTTTTAGTCCATAGGACGAACAACAATCATACCATAGGCTAGCTTCTAGGGTTTAGCCTCTCTGATCTCATGGTAGATCAACTCTTGTACTACCCATATCATCAATATTAATCAAGCAGGAGTAGGGTTTTACCTCCATCAAGAGGGCCCGAACCAGGGTAAAAACATCGTGTCCTTTGTCTCCTGTTACCATCCGCCTAGACGCACAGTTCAGGACCCCCTACCCGAGATCCGCCGGTTTTGACACCGACATTGGTGCTTTCATTGAGAGTTCCTCTGTGTCGTCACCTTTAGGCCCGATGGCTTCTTCGATCATCAACCACGACGCGGTCCAGGGTGAGACTTTTATCCCCGGACAGATCTTCGTGTTCGGCGGCTTCACACTGTGGGCCAATTTGCTTGGCCATCTGGAGCAGATCGAAAGCTACGCCCCTGGCCATCAGGTCAGATTTGCAAGTTTGAACTACACGGCTAACATCCGCGGGGACTTGATCTTCGACGGATTCGAGCCACGTCCGAGCGCGCCGCACTGTCACGATGGGCATGATCTAGCTCTACCGCCAGACAGCGCCCAGAGCGCCGCTCAGGTGTCCGCTCCGACCCTTAGCTCGGAGCCGACCGCGCCAGTCGGGGACGGACGGTTGGACGCCGCCCTAGGAGCTGCAATCTCTATGGCGATCGAGCCGAATACCAGCCTAGTCCTTTGTGAGGCCTGTGACTCCAAGGTGCCGGACTCCTTTCCAGACTCCGAATCTTCCGCACCCCTTCCGATCGAACCCAATTGGGCTCCGATCATGGAGTTCACCGCCGCGGACGTCTTTCAGCACTCGCCCTTTGGCGACATCCTGAATTCACTAAAGTCCCTCTCTTTGTCAGGAGAGCCCTTGCCGGACTATGGTCAGCAAGGTTGGGATGTGGACGACGAATAAATTCGAAACCCACCCACCACCCACTTTGTAGCCAGTGTCGACGATTTAACCGACATGCTCGATTTCGACTCCGAAGACATCGACGGTATGGATGCCGATGAAGGAGACGACCAAGAACTAGCACCTATAGGGCACTGGAAAGCCACCTCGTCATATGACATGTACATGGTGGACACCCCAAAAGCAGGGAATGGCGATGAAAAAACGGAGGATGACCCCTCCAAGAAACAACCTAAGCACCGGCGTCAGCGGCACCGCTCTAAATCCCACCAAAGCAAAAACGGCGAGTCCGGCACTGGAGATAACAACACCCCGGACAGTGCCGAAGACAACCCCCTCCAGCAGGATTCAGTGCGGGAGGACGGAGAAGCTAGCCCTCATGAGAGAGCGGCAGACAGGGAGGTCGAGGACGACAATTATATGCCTCCCTCCGAAGACGAGGCAAGCCTCGACGACGACGAATTTGTCGTGCCAGAGGATCCCGTCGAAGAAGAGCATTTCAAATGCAGGCTTATGGCCACGGCAAGCAGCCTCAAGAAAAAACAGCAGCAGCTTAGAGCTGACCAAGATTTGCTAGCTGACAGATGGACTGAAGTCCTGGCAGCCGAAGAGTACAAACTCGAACGCCCCTCCAAGAGCTACCCAAAGCGCAGGCTGCTACCCCAACCAGAGGAGGAAGCAACTAAACCTACATCACCAGCGTATGATGTGGCCAATCGGCCACCCCGTGGCCACGACAGAGAGGCCTTTCGGCCCTCAACTCAAGCCGCACCCCGGCGCCGCTCAAAAAATACCAGAGCACAGGGAAACGCACCAAAACCGCAAGACATATTGGAGGATAAGGCAAGGCAAACAAGATCAATCTATGGATCGCGTGGGCGCCCCACGTCACGTGACGATAATCGTCACACCGGATATGACAAATATGGCCAGGCCGAACACAACAGACAAAGCTCATCCGAGCTACGTCGTGAGATAGCCTAGTACAGAGGCGCCGCACACCCACTATGCTTCACAGACGAAGTAATGGATCATCAAATCCCCGAGGGTTTTAAACCCGTAAACATCGAATCATACGATGGCACAACAGATCCTGCGGTATGGATCGAGGATTATCTCCTTCATATCCACATGGCCCGTGGTGATGATCTACACGCCATCAAATACCTCCCATTCAAGCTTAAAGGACCAGCTCGACATTGGCTTAACAGCCTGCCAGCAAAGTCAATTAGTTGCTGGGAGGACCTGGAATCCGCATTCCTTGACAACTTCCAGGGCACTTATGTGCGACCACCAGACGCCGATGACCTAAGCCACATAATTCAGCAGCCAGAGGAATCGGCCAGACAATTCTGGACGCGGTTCCTAACCAAGAAAAATCAAATATTCGACTGTCCGGATGCAGAGGCTCTTGCAGCCTTCAGGCACAACATCCAAGACAAATGGCTTGCCCGGCACCTAGGACAGGAAAAGCCAAAATCTATGGTAGCCCTCACGACACTCATGACCCGCTTTTGCGCGGGAGAAGACAACTGGCTAGCTCGTAGCAATAACATGACCAAGAGCCCTGGTAACTCAGATACCAAGGACAACAATGGCAGGTCGTGTCGTAACAAGCACAAGCGCCGCATTAACAGCGATAATACTGAGGATACAGTAGTTAATGCTGGATTCAGAGGCTCTAAACCCAGTCAGCGGAAGAAGCCATTCAAAAGAAATCCTCCGGGCCCATCCAGTTTAGACCGGATACTCGATCGCTCGTGCCAGATACACGGCACCCCCGAAAAACCAGCCAATCACACCAACATGGATTGTTGGGTGTTCAAGCCGGCAGGCAAGTTAAGTGCCGAAAACAGAGACAAGGGGCTGCATAACGATGACGAGGAGGAGCCCCGGCCGCCGAACAACAGAGGACAGAAGGGCTTCCCCCCACAAGTGCGGACGGTGAACATGATATACGCAACCCATATCCGCAAAAGGGAGCGGAAGCATGCTCTCAAGGATGTCTATGCGTTGGAGCCAGTCGCCCCAAAGTTCAACCCATGGTCCTCCTGCCCGATCACTTTTGATCGAAGGGACCACCCCACTAGCATTCATCACGGCGGATTCGCCGCATTGGTCCTAGACCCAATCATTGACGGATTTCACCTCACAAGAGTCCTCATGGATGGCGGCAACATCCTGAACCTGCTTTATCAGGATACAGTGCAAAAAATGGGTATAGATCCCTCAAGGATTAAACTCACAAATACGACCTTTAAAGGCGTCATACCAGGTGTAGAAGCCAGCTGTACAGGCTCAGTTACACTCGAAGTGGTCTTCGGATCCCCGAATAATTTCCGAAGCGAAGAGTTAATCTTCGACATAGTCCGGTTCCGCAGTGGCTATCACGCCCTGCTCGGACGAACCGCATTCGCAAAATTTAATGCGGTGCCGCACTACGCATATCTCAAGCTCAAGATGCCAGGCCCTCGCGGAGTCATTACGGTCAATGGAAACACCGAACGCTCTCTCCGAACAGAGGAGCACACGGCGGCCCTGGCGGCGGAGATACAAAGTAGCGTCTCAAGGCAATTATCCAATCCGGCTGTTAAATGTCCGGACAACGTCAAGCGCGCCCGAAGCAACCTACAACAAAACCGTCTGGCATGATCCGAGCAAGCATAGCAGTGCAGCCCCAACCCCAGCCCTCGCGGGATTGCGATAGCAGTACCACGCGTACATAATTACGCTCTGGAAATACCATGGGCATAGGGGGAGGGGCACAACCACGGCATGCCCAGAATGCGGCTCAACCGCACTAGGGGCTCCCGATTTTGCCATTTCTTCCTTTTTCTTTTTATATATACTTTCAGGACTCCACTATTCGGAAGGCCTGTCCGGCAATACACTTGCCGAACACACGATGCAACAGCCAGGGAGACAACAAGCCACATCAAATGTCCAGGTGGTCTCTATAACGAGCTAAATACCTGTCTTACTTAAAGTCTCGCAGCTTGCCCCTGGAGGGGGAAATGTCAAATAATCCCATCTCTTGCTTATCGCACTATTTGTATCGTTCTGCTTTCATAGCAGCCCTTTTTTAATAAACAATACATAGCTCTTGTCTGTTATTGTATTCATTTACTTTTATATAAATATGTTCAGTCATGACATTATGCAACCGTACACTTTGGTACGGCCAATACAATAGGGGCTTAAGTACCCCATAATATGGTGTGAGAAGACCGAACACTCTCACGAGTGCGGCACCCCGAACTTATAGCACTATATGCATCGGCTCCGAATCATGTCTTGGGTCAATAGTTGGGTTTGCCCGGCTCCCATGTTTTGGTACCTTACGTTCCGCAATGTTGGCTAAGGTAGCGCTGGGAGAACTACTGCGATTGTGCCCCAGTTGAGCTGGGTTAACACCTCAGTAGAGAAAGCTAAAGCTGACCGTCATGATAGGGCGAGAGACCGGTCGTTGTTCGAGAGGTTTTTCGAGTCCCTAAAGACTTATGCCGCTTAGAGCGAGGAGCTGGATTTATCTGGCCTAGGCGTGGATAGCGCCCCGAACTCGGTCTTCCGAATACTAGGGGCTTCGCCGAAATTTAAAATTATAGAATTCTATGGCTAAGTGAGAGTGATAAAGCATTATAAGTCCGATGGCCTTGTTCGCTGTGCTGAGCGCCTCCCTAGACGGACCCAAGAATGGGAACAAGAGCGCTCAGGTTTATCCCGAACACCCAAGCGCTCGTGGCATGGGGGTAGAAGCCGACGACTTGCATCTCTCAGATTTAATAAACGGCTGCACAAAAGGTAATATTTTAAATTCAAAAGCGTTGCTTAGCGCATATGAACAAGTATTCAGCGCACAGGATAAACACGAGTGAGTTTACTAAAAATTACATCCCTGGTACATTCATTCGCTACAAGACGGGCACCATTCAGGATGCCCTCATAATACATCTCGGGCCTGCGATGCTCCTTTGTAACACCCACGATGCGGCTATATCTCCCACGTGTCGAAGCACGACTTAGAGGCATAACCGCATTGTGGTTTTGTCGCAAGAAGGGTCATCTTCACACAATCCCATGTAATGAACAAGAATGGGATAAAGAGTTGGCTTACAATCGCCACTTCACACAATGAACATATAAGTCATACATCATTTAGAGTACACACATATAGTCCGACTACGAACGAAGCCAAAAGAAAAGAAGATAACCCAACTGCTAGATTCCCGATCGTCCCAACTAGGCTCCACTACTGATCAACATGAAACGAAACATAGCAACGACCAAGGTCTTCTTTGAGCTCCCATCTGAGGTCGATTGCATCACCTGCACTGGTATCATCGGCACCTGCAACTGTTGTGATAGTATCTGGTGAGTCACGAGGACTCAGCAATCTCAAAACCCGCGAGATCAAGACTATTTAAGCTTATGGGTAGGAAGGGGTAAAGTGGTGAGGTTGCAGCAGCGACTAAGCATATATGGTGGCTAACATACGCAAATAAGAGCGAGAAGAGAGCAAAAGGAACGGTCGTGAACTAGCAATGATCAAGAAGTGATCCTGAACTCCTACTTACGTCAAACATAACCCAAAACCGTGTTCACTTCCCGAACTCCGCCGAGAAGAGACCATCATGGATACACACGCGGTTGATGCATTTTAAAGAGGTCAAGTGTCAAGTTATCTAAAACCGAACATTAACAAATTCCCATCTGCCTCATAACCGCGGGCACGGCTTTCGAAAGATAATATACCCTGCAGGGGTGTTCCAACTTAGCCCATGATAAGCTCTCGCGATCAACGAAGGAATAGACCTTCTCCCAGGAAGACCCGATCAGACTCGGAATCCCGGTTTACAAGACATTTCGATAATGGTAAAACAAGACCAGCAAAGCCTCCCGTTGTGCCGACAAATCCCGATAGGAGCTGCACATATCTCGTTCTCAGGGCACACCGGATTGTCCAAACTTTCGGTAGGCCAGCCCAGAGTTGCCCCTGGTGGCCACCGGCGGCTGACAGGTTGGACCAACACTCACGACGAGCACTGGCCCAGGGGGGGGGGGTAAAATAAAGATGACCCTTGAGTCTGCAGAACCCAAGGGAAAAAGGCTTAGGTGGCAAATGGTAAAACCAAGGTTGGGCCTTGCTGGAGGAGTTTTATTCAAAGCGAACTGTCAAGGGGGTCCCATAAATCACCCAACCGCGTAAGGGACGCAAAAATCCGGGAACATAATACCGATATGACGGAAACTAGGGCGGCAAGAGTGGAACAAAACACCAGGCATAAGGCCGAGTCTTCCACCCTTTACCAAGTATATAGATGCATTAATAATATAAGAGATATTGTGATATCCCAACATAATCCTGTCCATCATGGAGCAATCTTCAACTTCACCTGCAACTAACAATGCTATAAGAGGGGCTGAGGAAAGCGGTAACATAGCCACACAACGGTTTGCAAGGAGGGGTGAAAAAGGTTAGAGGCTGACATGGCAATATGGGAGGCATGGTAAACAAGTGATAGGTAGCGCAGCATGGCAATAGAACGGAGCAACTAGCAAGCAAAGATAGAAGTGATATCGAGGATAATGGTCATCTTGCCTGAAATCCCGCAAGGAAGAAGAACGAGTCCATGAAGAAGACAAACAGACGTAGTCGAACGAAACCTCACAACTCCGGAACGAAACCGAAGCTAACGAGAGAAGGAAACCGGAAAGAAACAAACAATATGGTAAACAACCATCACATAAACATGGCATGATGCACAATCAAGTATGATGCATGTCCGATTTAAAGAGGCATGGCATGGGAAAGGGCAACAAACAATACTACAAATTAAGTGGAGCTCAATATGCAACGAGTTGCATATTGACGGGACACCACATCAATTATTTAGTTCTCTCTCGGTTAGGTTACCAAACAATATTAAATGTTGTTAAGCATGGCAAGAGGTGAAGCATAAATAAACTAACTATTTAGGCAAGTTTAAATGAGGCCGGAAACAACAAACAACAATTCCGGAAATCCCCATATGTCATTTAGTAGTTTAATGCAAACACAATTTTAAGCATTTAAATGTTGTTATCATGATGCGGATGACATGCACAAGTTTATGCAATTTTATGAAAACATTAACATGAGCATGATACGAGGCATTTGTCACCGTGGTGGAAAGAAAGGGTGCCACGGCAACGAATCCGAAAATGATGCCACGACAACATATCGGTTCCGGTAGCTCATGGAGATACCGGTGCAAAAGGAAGTGTGACGTGAGCGGGTCATGCAAGATGGTGGGGTGATCCCGGTTACCGGGTTCCCACGGGACGACGGCATGGAAACGAGTGACAATTCGGACACGGTGCAAACATATCGTACACTCATACATGCAAGGGCATCTCATCGCGGTCGTCTCGGGTTATACCTTTGAAGCGAGCGTTTCCGGGCGGAATGAGTTCGGAGCGGTGTAGAGGAAGTAGGCGTTCACGGGACGTCGGGGAAGTAGTCGTTCTCATGGCGGCGGTAGTGGAAGTAGTTGTACACGTTTCGTAGTTGTACATGTCGGCGGTAGTAGTTGTTCAGGGTCTTGGCGGGTCGTCATGTAGCCGTACATGTTCGTCGTGGTACACGGTTCATAGACGTTCGAGTCATCGGTAGAGGAAGTAGTGGTACACGACCATAGATGTTCGGCGTCGCCGGTAGTTGTACACAGTCGTTGTTGGACTTGACGGATCCGAGGGCTCCGGGCGTCGAGGTACTTGGCGAAAACCACGAAGAGGGTACTTGACGATCCAGGTGACACCAGGCACACGTCCACGGTATTCTTCAGACTTGGTTTTTCCGTGCATGACTCCACGGGTCCTGGGGTAACTCGGCGATGGCCAGCAGGAATAGAGATGGGGTCGCAGCACCATGGGGACTGGGAGGAGCTCGGCTCCGCTCGGGCGTTGCAGGCTGATGGTGAAGGAGACGCGCGGGCGAGGTGGCTCCTGGTCACCGTAGAGGAAGCAGAGGACGGCGCGGGTCCTGCGACGACGGAGAACGGCAAGGGCGGCGGAGGCCATCCGGATCTGGACGAGGGGCTCCTCCCCTGGCGACGGAAGGAGCGGCTCGGGGTCTTGGATGACGACGTGGGGCCTGACGGCAGCTTGGCGCGGGCTCCGGGGCCGCCGGAGTTGGCCGAGCTCGGGACGAGCTCCCGGCGACGAGGCGCTGACGTGAAGGCGAAGACGGAAGCGCGGGGCGACATGGGCATGGCGATGGGGAGACGAGGCGGCAGCGCAACGAGGAGGGTCGGCTCGGTCGACGGCTGCGGGAGGCAACGCGCTTGAGGGCGCAGCACGGTTGGACGGCGGGGAGGCAGCGGCAGCAGGGCACGGCAGGGCGCGGGGACGGCTCGGGCACGGTGGTCGCGGGGGCGCTCGAGAAAGGGAGGCGTCGTGAGGTGGAGATGGTTCGGCGGCGGGGTCGTGCGCGAGGTGAGAGGCGAGAGGGAGACGGGGATCGAGAGGAGGGAGCGGGGTCGAGCGCTGGCGGCGCTCCCTGGTGATGCGGGGCTGCGTGCGATGGGGATCACTGAACGAAGGTGGCGGCGCGAGGGGATGAGGAGGAGGGATCGAGGGTCGGGCTAGGGTTAACGAGGGGGGTTAGGTGGGCTGGACCTCCAGGGCAAATGGGCCGGCCTGGTTTGCTGGTTAGGCTGGGCTCTCTCTCACCGCTAAAAGAAAAGGAAAAAACAGAGATGAGAAAGAAAAGAAAAAGAGGTTAGGGGTGGAGCTTGAGCAGGAGGGTATTTTTCCCGGACTCATAAAAATGAGCTTGATCCAAGAAAAAATAGAAAAGAGGCACGAATGCAAGATTTAAATTCAAACTCATTTGAATATAATTCAAATGGGTTTGAACTAGGACTTGATAAAAGGAAGGTCCAAAAAATGTTCGGATTTTTGGGGGAGCTCCGGAAAATGATGAAAGAATTATTGGACAAAGTTTCAGGTCAAGAAGTGAGATAACAAAGGCATGGGGAATTATTTTGCAAGTGGGTTATGGTGATTTCCAAATACAACAACAACAAAAACAACAAAGCCTTTAGTCCCAAGCAAGTTGGGGTAGACTAGAGGTGAAACCCATAAGATCTCGCAACCAACTCATGGCTCTGGCACATGGATAGCAAGCTTCCACGCACCCCTGTCCATAGCTAGCTCTTTGTCGATACTCCAATCCTTCAGGTCTCTCTTAACGGACTCCTCCCATGTCAAAATCGGTCGACCCCGCCCTCTCTTGACATTCTCTGCACGCTTTAGCCGTCCGCTATGCACTAGAGCTTCTGGAGGCCTGCGCTGAATATGCCCAAACCATCTCAAACGATGTTGGACAAGCTTCTCCTCAATTGGTGCTACCCCAACTCTATCTCGTATATCATCATTCCGGACTCGATCCTTCCTCGTGTGGCCACACATCCATCTCAACATACGCATCTTCGCCACACCTAACTGTTGAACATGTCGCCTTTTAGTCGGCCAACACTCCGCGCCATACAACATTGCGGGTCGAACCGCCGTCCTGTAGAACTTGCCTTTTAGCTTTTGTGGCACTCTCTTGTCACAGAGAATGCCAGAAGCTTGGCGCCACTTCATCCATCCGGCTTTGATTCGATGGTTCACATCTTCATCAATACCCCCATCCTCCTGCAACATTGACCCCAAATACCGAAAGGTGTCCTTCCGAGGTACCACCTGGCCATCAAGGCTAACCTCCTCCTCCTCACAGCTAGTAGTACTGAAACCGCACATCATGTACTCGGTTTTAGTTCTACTAAGCCTAAACCCTTTCGATTCCAAGGTTTGTCTCCATAACTCTAACTTCCTATTTACCCCCGTCCGACTATCGTCAACTAGCACCACATCATCCGCAAAGAGCATACACCATGGGATATCTCCTTGTATACCCCTTGTGACCTCATCCATCACCAACGCAAAAAGATAAGGGCTCAAAGCTGACCCCTGATGCAGTCCTATCTTAATCGGGAAGTCATCGGTGTCGACATCACTTGTTCGAACACTTGTCACAACATTATTGTACATGTCCTTGATGAGGGTAATGTACTTTGCTGGGACTTTGTGTTTCTCCAAGGCCCACCACATGACATTCCGCGGTATCTTATCATAGGCCTTCTCCAAGTCAATGAACACCATATGCAAGTCCTTCTTATGCTCCCTATATCTCTCCATAAGTTGTCGTACCAAGAAAATGGCTTCCATGGTCGACCTCCCAGGCATGAAACCAAACTGATTTTTGGTCACGCTTGTCATTCTTCTTAAGCGGTGCTCAATGACTCTCTCCCATAGCTTCATTGTATGGCTCATCAGCTTAATTCCACGGTAATTAGTACAACTCTGAACATCTCCCTTGTTCTTGAAGATTGGTACTAATATACTCCGTCTCCATTCTTCTGGCATCTTGTTTGCCCGAAAAATGAGGTTGAAAAGCTTGGTTAGCCATACTATTGCTATGTCCCCGAGACCTTTCCACACCTCAATGGGGATACAATTAGGGCCCATCGCCTTGCCTCCTTTCATCCTTTTTAAAGCCTCCTTCACCTCAGACTCCTGGATGCGCCGCACAAAATGCATGCTGGTCTCATCAAAGGAGTCATTCAGTTCAATGGTAGAACTCTCATTCTCCCCATTGAACAGCTTGTCGAAGTACTCCCGCCATCTATGCTTAATCTCTTCGTCCTTCACCAAGGGTTGGCCTGCTCCGTCCTTGATGCATTTGACTTGGCCAATATCTCTCGTCTTCCTCTCCCGGATCTTAGCCATCTTATAGATGTCCCTTTCACCTTCCTTCGTGCCTAACCGTTGGTAGAGGTCCTCATATGCCCGACCCCTTGCTTCACCAACAGCTCGCTTTGCGGCCTTCTTCGCCATCTTGTACTTCTCTATGTTGTCTGCACTCCTATCCAGGTATAGGCGTCTGAAGCAATCTTTCTTCTCTTTAAGCGCCTTCTGGACATCATCATTCCACCACTAGGTATCCTTATCTTCGCTTCTCCTTCCCCTGGACACTCCAAACTCCTCCGAGGCCACCTTACGAATGCAAGTCGCCATCTTCATCCACACATTGTCCGCTTCCCCTCCTTCCTCCCAAGGGCCCTCCTTAAATACCCTCTCCTTGAACACCTGAGCTACCTCCCCCTTGAGCTTCCACCACTTCGTTCTAGCGACCTTGGCACGCTTATCCCGCTGGACACGAATCCGAAAGCGGAAGTCAGCAACCACCAGCTTATGCTGGGGTACAACACTCTCCCCAGGTATCACCTTACAATCTAGGCACGCACGCCTATCTTCTCTTCTCGAGAGGATGAAATCAATCTGGCTAGAGTGTTGGCCACTACTAAAAGTCACCAGATGCGATTCTCTCTTTCTAAAGAGGGTGTTAGCTACAATCATGTTGTAGGCTAGAGCAAAGCTTAAGACATCTTCTCCTTCTTGATTCCTGATGCCATAGCCAAAGCCCCCATGCGCCCCTTCAAAACCTGTGTTAGATGTACCCACGTGGCCATTGAGGTCTCCTCCTATGAAGAGCTTCTCACCAATCGGTACACTCCTAACCATGTCTTCCAAGCCTTCCCAGAACTCCCTCTTGGTGTTCTCATTATGGCCTACTTGCGGGGCATATGCGCTGATAACATTGAGAACCAAGTCCTCAGCTACCAGCTTGACCAGGATAATCCGGTCCCCACGTCTCCTGACGTCTACCACTCCATACTTGAGGCTCTTGTTGATCAAGATGCCTACGCCATTTCTGTTTGCAGCCGTCCCCGTGTACCACAGCTTGAAGCCAGTATCCTCCACCTCCTTCGCCTTCTGTCCTCTCCATTTGGTTTCTTGGACGCAAAGGATATCAACACCTCTCCTCACTGCTGCATCAACTAGCTCCCGAAGCTTCCCTGTTAGAGACCCTATGTTCCAGCTACCTAAGCGAATCCTCCTAGGCTCGGCTAGCTTCCTTACCCTTCGCACTCGTCGAGTCAAATGCGAAGACCCTTGCTCATTTTCCACTACATCCGGGTGCCGATGTAGCGCGCCACTAAGGATGAGACGACCCGATCCTCGCTCACTTGCCACCGTATCCGGATCAAGATACGGCGCGCCACTTGGGGGGTGACAGCCCGGCCCTTGCCCATTTTCCACCACACCCGGGTTCCGATGTGGCGCGTCGCTGAGAGGGTTACGCCCCAACAAAAATCTTTTGGGTTTCATCTCCATAAGAGTGGCTGAGTTTTTACGTTGGCTCGCCAAGCCTATCACAACCCTCCTCCTTATGGTGATTTCCAAATAAATGGAATAATTTTATTATAGCTCCCTAATAATCGGGAGGGTATGTTATAAAGAGAAATCACCATTGTGAATCTCCCTCAATTTAAATGGATCGAAAAATCCATACAATTTATTTAAAGGAGTTATAAAAAATTAAGTGGCATGATGGCACGATGACATGATGCAATGCAAAAATGCAACAAGCAGAAACAAATCACACAACGAATCTCGGAAACCCTGGAAGGCATCTGGAGCGTCGATCTCGGGGCGTTACATCCTTCCCCTCCGGTGGCCCATCCTTCACCAGCTTCTCAGCATCTAGCTTGCCCCAGTGCACTTTAGCACGGGAAAAAGCCCTACGGGCGCCTTCGATGCATACGGAGCGCTTGATGACTTCAAGCCGGGGACAGGCATCCACCAGCCACCGCACCAGCCCAAAGTAGCTCAAACGCATGACCTCCCCAAGCCACAGCCGGCCTATCAGGCCCTTCATGGCCTGTTCAGCTGCCTTATGAAGCTCGACCAGCTGCTTCAGCTGGTCGCTCAGGGGCACCGGGGATTCAGCCTCAGCATACTGGGACCAGAACACCTTCTCCGTCGAGCTCCCTTCCTCGGCCCGGTAGAATGCGGCGGCGTCGGATATACTGTGGGGCAGATCTGCGAATGCTCCTGGAGAGCTCCGGATTCGGGTAAGTAACAGGTAATTTACTTTCACGTGCTTGCTTTGCATAAAGAATGCCTTACCCGCCGCAATCCTTTTCATCGCCTCAATTTCCTGGAGGGCTTTTTGGGCTTCGACCTTGGCAGATTTGGCGCTTTCAAGTGCCGAGGCAAGCTCGGACTCTCGAGTCTTCGAGTCAAGCTCTAACCTCTCATGTTTTTTCACAAGAGCATCGAGCTCTTGCCGCACCTCTACCACCCGCGCCTCTTGCTTTTCTCGCTCAGTGCGCTCCACGGCCGCATTATCTTTGGCCTTGGACAGCGCTTCCTTCAGGGTCGCCACCTCGGATGTGGCCCCTGCAACATTCACGTTGGTCCTGTCATTATTTGCAACCAGGTATTTTTTATATACTTACATAAGGTATTACATACCTTCCTTGTCATCGAGCTGCTTCTTGGCACGGCCGAGCTCGTTCTCGGACCGCTCGAGGCTCTGCTTCAATGCATCGACCTCTGCAGTCAGTGCGGCAGAGGTCAGCAACACAGCCTGCATTCCCATATTGACATATTTATGTTAGACTCCTGCGTATATCTTTTTTAGATCCTCGGTCCGGCTTTTCTTTCCGAACACCAAACTGAGCATCAAGGGCTACTATCTATGCGGTAACATTTTTATATGTTTTAAATACATACCTCAAAGCCTGTTAGAAGGCTGGTACATGCTTCTATCAGCCCGCTCTTGGCGGACTGAACCTTCTGAATCACCGCACTCATAACAGTGCGGTGCTCCTCATTGATGTAGGCGCCGTTAAGCATCTCCAGCAAATTGTCCGGCGCCTCCGGTTGGACGGAGGCCGCCGGCGTCGTAAGCTTGCCCTTCTTGCGAAGGGACCGCCTGCTGGACTCCGGAACCACTGAAGGTTCTAGAGCGGTGTCCGGCCCAGGGCCGGACTTAGATCCCTCTTGGGCTTCACCCCCTTTGGGCTTGGAGTCCGGGAGGTCGCCTTGCGGCGCCTCCAGGACCACCTCCTCCTGGTTTAGTCCCTTTTGGGACTCCACCTCGGCATCGTCCGTAGGGCGAGGGGAGGAGGCCGTCGGGAGTGAAGCGCTATTCACATCCGACGAATCCAGGGAGCCGCTCGACGAATCGCCGAGCTGAGCCTTGGGGCGGACTACATGATTGAATTCGGCGTCAGAAGGTACTGTACAATAGAAGAGCGCCATAAGTTATTCTGGTATCCGGATACTTACGATTTCGCCAGGGGCTTCGCCTTGGATGGCCATTCCTCTCCGCCGTAGTCGGCGTTGGAGGCGTAGTTCAGAAGAAGGGTCTTCCCCTTCTTGGACCCTCCGGCCTCCCTAGTTGGGGCGACCTTCCTTTTCTTTCTTCCCCCCGCTGGAGGGGGAGAGGCTTCTTCTTCCTCCTCCTTGTCTTCGGAGGCGGAGGGCGCTTCGGGGTCGTCGGGCGATGAATCCGACACCACCAGGCATCAGGAACTCTTTCGAGTCGCCGTGGCCTTCTTCTTGGCCTTCTTCTCCGGCACCACGTGAGGTGCCGGAACCAGCAGCTTCCTCAAGCGTGCATCTGCTGGGCCTTCGGGCAAAGGGGCCGGACAGTCAAACTGTTCGGACGTCCTCTTCCAGTCCTGTTAAAGGAGCGGGAGTTTAGATCCCGCATAGAGTCAAACTATGAAAATCAAAGTGTCCTGTAAAGGATAAAAACAAGCTTACTTTGGTGGCTTGGCGCTTGGCGCAGAATCCGCGATCCTCGGTGACGGGAGGGGGGACCTCGGAGCTCTTGAATAGCACCTTCCAGGCGTCCTCATGCTTTGTGTCGAAGAGCCGGGACAAAGTCTGGTTCTGGGCCTGGTCGAACTCCCACAAGTTGAAGGCCCGTCGTTGACACGGGAGGATTCGGCGAAGAGCATGGCCTGGACTACGTTGACAAGTTTAACCTTCTTGTTCACTAGGTCTTGGACGCAGGTTTGGAGTCCGGTCAGCTCTTCCGGATTACCCCACAACAGGCCCATCTCTTTCCAAGATGTGAGCCGTGTGGGGATGCCAGATTGGAATTCGGGGGCCGCTGCCCACTCAGGGTCACGTGGCTCGGTGATGTAGAACCACCCCAATTGCCACCCTTTGATGGTTTCCACAAAGGCGCCCTCGAGCTGTGTAACGTTGGCTATCTTGCCCACCATGGCGCCTCCGCACTCCGATTGTCGCCCGCCCACAACCTTCGGCTTGACATTGAAGGTCTTCAGCCATAAGCCGAAGTGGGGTTGGATGCGGAGGAAGACCTCACACACGACGATGAACACCGAGATGTTGAGGATGAAGTTCGGGGCCAGATCGTGGAAGTCCAGGCCGTAGTAGAACATGAGCCCCTGGACGAATGGGTGAAGAGGAAAGCCCAGTCCGTGGAGGAAATGGGGGAGGAACACGACCCTCTCATGGGGCCTAGGGGTGGGGATGAGTTGCCCCTCATCTGGAAGCCAGTGCGCGATGTCGTTAGACAAGTATCCGACCTTCCTCAACTTTTTGATGTGCCCCTCCGTGACGGTGGAGGCCAACCATCTACCTCCCGCTCCGGACATGATTGGAGAAGGTTGAGGTGGGAAGTGCGGACTTGGGCGTTGGAGCTCGAGTGCGCAGGAATGGATAAGCAAAGGAGGAAGAAGGCCTAGATGGAAAGGGTGGATTCTTATCCCCTTATATGGACGGCCGAAACTATGAGCTCCCACCAGCCTAATAAAACTCGCTTATCTCCCAAGCGCCGCGAATAATGGCATGGTTGGGTTACCCACACCCATATTGATGAGAATCCCGGAATAAGGGGACACGATCTCTGCTTTCACAGGACGTGCCAAGGAAACCGCCTCGCTAAACACGCCGAGGTGGGATAGTAAAATGAATAAAAGCTTGGCTGTGGCATGATGTCACGCAGCGGAATGCGTCAGCAGATTAGATTTGTGCGAATATTATTCTCTCTACGGTGGTATGTGGAAACTATTTTACAGAGCCGGAGACTATCCTTGTGTTCAACATCTTCTATGAAGTATTCGGAGGAAGAACCCGCCTTGCAATGCCGAAGACAAATTTGCGCGCTGGACTCGTCGTCATTGAAGCCTGGTTCAGGGGCTACTGAGGGAGTCCTGGATTAGGGGGTGTCCGGATGGCCGGACTATGACCTTTGGCCGGACTCCCGGACTATGAAGATACAAGATTGAAGACTTCGTCCCGTGTCCGGATAGGACTTTCCTTGGCGTGGAAGGCAAGCTTGGCGATATGATATGTAGATCTCCTCCCATTGTAACCGACTCTGTGTAACCCTAGCCCTCTCCGGTGTCTATATAAACCGGAGAGTTTTAGTCCATAGGACGAACAACAATCATACCATAGGCTAGCTTCTAGGGTTTAGCCTCTCTGATCTCGTGGTAGATCAACTCTTGTACTACCCATATCATCAATATTAATCAAGCAGGAGTAGGGTTTTACCTCCATCAAGAGGGCCCGAACCTGGGTAAAAACATCGTGTCCTTTGTCTCCTGTTACCATCCGCCTAGACGCATAGTTCGGGACCCCCGACCCGAGATCCGCCGGTTTTGACACCGACAACGACACTGCGGCAGGCCCTACTCCAACAACTGACCCCAACAACATTGGCACTCCTCCATCAACTTCATGATGAAATTCTTCAAGGGCGTTAGTCCTCATTTTTCGTCCCTTTTGGTCATTTGATGACAAAGGAGGAGAAATTTGAGTTAGTCTTCAGGCGGGTCTATCTATATGGGGCATTTTTTTCTGTTAAGTTGTAACTCTCGCTCTTCTGAAGTGTTTGTTGATTGAGTTGTAAAATTAAGTCCGGTGGTGACCTGATACTTTTGCGCTGTTTTTCTGCATGCTATTTCCTCATATATCCTATGCACGCATGCCGAATTACATCAGTCACCATATTTCATCATGCATTTCAAATTCTTCATTCAATATGTTAAATGCATGTATGAATTACATGATATAGGGGGAGATCTGCATGATTCTACTCTTCAAATGTGCATTGTTTCAAAAGCAAATTCCTCACTATGCATATCTTCAGGGAGAGTTCCTCTACATCTTGTAATTAAATTCCTCAATATTGAGCACTTTCAATTCATATGTTTATCCCCGTTGAAAACTTAACCTATATTGTCATCAATCACCAAAAAGGGGGAGGTTGTAAGTGCATCTAGTGCCCCTTAGTGATTTTGGTGTATTGAGGACTTATAGGTTAAGGGACTAATACGTTTGTGAGTGTACACAGGCTCTATAAGTCAATGAGGAGTTTGATATTTACAGTGAGAGTCGACCCCTAAAATGAATGTCTTAAGCTGAAGACTTTGGTTCTCCTGAAGACTTTGAAAATGATGAAATTGGTGCGACCTTGAAGACTTGGATAGTCATGTGAGGATTATGAAGCGTGAAGACTTTTGTTTTCATAGTTTCATTTTCTCTTTCTTGAGTCATAGGAAACACCGTACTGTTAAAGGGGGTCAAGGTAATACTAAGGAAACTAATTTCCACGTGATGCTCATCTCATAATCCTATACCTACCCAATCCTTTCGAGTGAAGCCATTGGAAATCTCGTATCAGTTCAGTCAATTTCTTCAGTGACAGAGATGAAGATCTACTAGTCTCTGAGGAATTTGTTCTGACTGAGGAGTTAGGAATTCGCCAGTGCGGATTGCCTACACAGTGAGGAACATGATAGCCGTGAGGAATTCGAACCTCAAAATCTGACCGTTGTTGTGCTACGCGCCAGCTGTCCAAAAATATCCTACCACCTAATGGTCACATTATTGAAGGGCATTTATGTCATATCATGTCGGGCTGCTCCCTAGGCTATAAATAGCCGCCCCCTACAACCACTAGTCGGTTGGCTACTCCAAGAGAAACTGACACTTGTCAATTGAGAGCATCCCATCCTCTGAGGACTTTGAGCGAAAATCATCAAGTGAGGAAAACCCAAATCCCAAACCCAAACCTAAAAACCAAAAGTGATTGAGCATCACTGAAGAGATTGTTCTTGCATGGAACCGATGGTTGTTACCTTTGAGGATTGTGTATCCTCCAAAGGGTTAGGCATCATGGTGTCAGCATCCAAGAGGAATTGTGGATCGCCGAGTGACCAAGTCTGTGAAGGTTTGTAAGTCACTTGTGAAGACTTACCACGAGTGTTGGGAGAGATCTGTGTGATATTAGCTCAAGGAGAATACGGTGAGGATTGTGTGTCCGGGACTGTGTGTCCTCGAGTTTAAATACTTAGCTACTCCAACCAGACGTACAACTATCACAACAGTTGGAACTGGTCTACCAAATCATTATCTTCACCAAGCCTACTGGTTCTATTTCCTCAACCCTTTCATTTCCTCATTCATGTGTTGATGAACCTGATCATTACTGTTTGAAAACTTTGACTGAAGACTTACTCTATTTCCTCAAACCTATTTCTTCAGTCACATTGTCTTCAGCCTACTTATCATGTGTTTACGCTTTCTGTACTCTGTATTCGTCTTTCATTTCATCATGATGACTACGCTATCGCTCTGTGATGCTTATACTTGAGTACTTATTTTGCTGCTAGTTGTTCGTGACTTAGGAATTTCCTCGCCCTAAAATTCCTCAGTGACGAATTTGTAAAAAATGCCTATTCACCCCCTCTAGTCGACTTAACGCACTTTCACATAGCCACCCTTTTTGCTCATGATGAGAAAATTTGATATTACTATATCCTCAAATTATTTCTGTTCTCATTAAAGGGTGATGCTAAAGCTTGGCACAATAATCTTGCTCCTGGTTGTGTGCGTAGTCCCTAGGATATGATTTATTACTTCTCTGAAAAATATTTCCCTGCTCATAAGAAACAAGCTGTCTTGCAGGAAATATTTAACTTTGTGCAAATTGAAGAAGAGAGTATCCCACAAGCTTGGGGGAGGCTTCTCCAATTGCTTAATGCTTTGCCTGATCATCCTCTTAAGAAAAATGAAATACTTGATATCTTCTATAATGGACTAACCGATGCTTCTAGGGATTTCCTAGATAGTTGTGCTGGTTCTGTTTTCTGGGAACGAACTATTGAGCAAGATGAAGAATTATTGAATGACATATGGAAAAATTATGATGATTGGACTCCTCCTGAAACACCGCTTAGACCTACTCCGAATAACAGGGGTATCTTATATCTCAGTCCTGAAGATATGCAAGAGGCAAAGAAATCTATGAAGGAAAAAGGTATTAAAGCAGAGGATGTTAAAAATTTACCACCCATTGAAGAAATACATGGGGTTGATAGACCACCACCACCTAAGGTGGTAGAGGTAAATTATTTAATGAAGTTCAATGATAGTGATAATCCTCATAATAAACATCCTAGTCAATGCCTTTATGAGTTTGATAATTACATTAGAAAGGAAGATCACTTCAATGCAAATGTTATAAAACAATTGAAATACAACTCTGATATGATTGCTCGCTTAGGTGACTTGTTATTTAGAATCTCAAATGATGTTAGAGGTGTAGGAAAGCATGCTTCTATGGTTCAAACTCAATTAGAACAAGTTGCTAAATCTCAAAGAGAGTTGCTTGATGAAATGAACAACAATATAAGTGACTTTTGTTGTTATAGTAGCAACTAGAGGAGGTATAATGACTCATGAACCACTTTATCCTGAGGGACACCCAAAAAGAATTGAACAAGACTCTCTAAGGATTAACACTGATGCACCTAATCCTTCTAAAAAGAAAAATAAGAAGAAAAATAATAGGACTTTGCATGCCTCTAGTGAACCTGAAGTAGAAAAACCACCTGATAATGATAATGAAGTTTCTATCTCTAATGTTGAAACTCAATCTGGTAGTGAACACTCACCTTCTGATAATGAAAAAGATAATGATGAGGTTCATGAAGAAACTCAAACAAATAATAAAGAACCAGACAATGGTGTTGAGATAGAACCAGTTGTTGATTTTGACAACCCACAACCCAAGAATAAAAGATATGATAAAAGAGACTTTGTTGCTAGAAAACACGGTAAGGAAAGAGAACCATGGGTTCAAAAACCCATGCCTTTTCCACCCAAGTTAGCTAAAAAGAAAGATGATGAAGAATTTGATCACTGTGCTGAAATGCTGAGGCCAGTCTTTTTGTGTACTCACTTGACTAATATCTAAAAATGCCTCCTTATGCAAAGTACATGAAAGACATCATCACCAATAAGAGAAAAATACCAGAAGGTGAAATATCCACTATGTTTGCTAACTATACTTTTAAAGATGGAGTACCTAAAAAACTTGGAGATCCGGGAATACCAACTATACCTTGCTCCATTAAAAGAAACTATGTGAAAACTGCTTTATGTGATTTGGGAGCTGGTGTTAGTGTTATGCCTTTCTCTTTATATAAAAGACTTGATTTGAATAAACTCACACCTACTGAAATATCTTTGCAAATGGCTCACAAATAAACTGCCATACCTATTGGTATTTGTGAGGATGTGCCCGTTGTTGTTGCTAATGTTACTATTCTGACTGACTTTGTTATACTTGAGATGCCCGAGGACGACAACATGTCGATTATCCTTGTTAGACCCTTTTTGAATACTCCGGGAGCTGTTATTGATTGCAATAAAAGCAAGATCACTTTTCATATCAATGGTAATGAGCATATGGTGCACTTTCCAAACAAACAATTCCAAGTGAATGGTACTAATGTTATTGAAAAATCTCCGACAATCACTATTGGAAGTTTCCAGCTACCTATACCTACCGTTAAAAAGAAATATTAAATGCTTATTGTTGGGGACATCCATATCCCTGTTGAGGTAACTTAGTGGTTCATAAAAGTTCTTCGGTTTCATGCTAATCGAAAGTGGTTGTTAATAAGACTTGATCAACCTTATTAATGGATCATTTTTGAGAGGTATGAAGTTGATGAATTTAGTGAGCAATACCTTTTGTCCCTACCTTTTGTTTTCTGTTTTTATTAGTTAAATAAAATAAAATGCCATGCTTTGTCTGTTTTCTCAGTTTTTCGTACAATAAAAAATGACCCAAAAATAAAAGTTCTCAGAATGCTCTGAAATTTTAATATGATTTTTTTGATTATTTAAGAATTTTTGGTGAAAATAATATTAGAGGGAGGTGCACTAGGTGGGCACCACCCACCTGGGCGCGCCAGGACCCCTAGGCGCGCCCTGGTGGGTTGTGGTCCCCACGTGGCCCCCCTCACTTATCTCTTCTTCCCACGTCACCACATTCCTCCAGAAAAAAATCACCATTGCTCTCTCTCTCGTGTTCTTGCTCCCGAAACCGCGGATTTTGATCTCTTTGCTCGAAGCTCCGTTTCTGAAACTGTTTCGGGGGATTGTTGCTTGGTATGTGACTCTTTCGTGTGTCCAATTAGTTTTTGCTTTAGTGGTTTATATTTTGAATAATTAGCTACTCTTGGTGCTGCTGTAGATGAGCTTGCATGTTGAATTCTTAGAGGTCTAAGTAGTTTGTATGCTTGTTATGGCCTCTATACATCCCTATGAGTAGTTGCTCACAATCTTATGAAGTTTTGTTGAGAAATTTTTTGTGGATTAAAAATTTCAGAATTTTGTTCATAGGAAAAGGATGAGTTTCTTTAGGAGGTTTTCTTCCAAGAAGAGCTCCAAGGGATTTATTGGGGAGTCATCTGACAGTGATCTCCATACCCGAAGATTGGTGGAGCTACGGTCATGCGAATGGCCGCATAACCCGTTCATGGAAGGGGCCGGAATCCTTCAAGAGTTTGCACAATATGCTGCTAATGCCGGCCTCACCAACTTCATCGCAGTTGAATGCAAATAGTATCATCTCCTCACAAATTCTTTTGTGCAAATTTTTTGTTTCCATTCTTGGAATAATCCCCCTAAGGTGTAGTTTAATTTATATGCTGAAAACCACCAAATATCACTTACTGAATTTTGCGACGTATGCGTGCTCCCTTCTGATGGTGGTTTGGTAGATCCTAGGCCCGCGGAGTTTGACGGATTTGTATGTACTCTGACAGTGGGGGATGAGAGAGGGGTATCAGGTGTCACCGCTACTAGCTTGCATTTTCCCGATGTACATTATTTTGCTCTATTCATTAGAAAGTGCTTACTTACTAGAGAGAAGGTAGGTGCACTTAGTGCTCCAGACTTTGCTGTTTTACGTCGTGCACTTTATGTTGACAACACTTATAGCTTGGGAGATATTGTGGCACGTCGCCTTCACATTAACATATCCAAGGGTAAAATACATGGGGGCATTTACGCTACTCACTTGGCAACTCACATTAATGTTCAGATACGCCAGCATGGTCATCCTTTGCCCAAGGTTTGCCTAGATCGAGCAGCTATGGAAGACCACCAGTTTATTGCTGCTGGTTACCCTGGTATTCCTATTCCTTATAACTTAGTTTTCAGTGAGAAAACTCATGATATTATTCCACTGCCTACGCCTGCTTTGTTTGATCATATTGCCGGGCCGGATATAGGATTATGCCTGAGGACATTGTTGCTTACCGGAACAACCTGGTCGCGGCACAGGAGGAGCCTCAGCAGTGGGACCCTCAGGTGCCCGCTCCCCAGCACTTCAACATAGGACCTCATGGCTTCTATGATTGGTGATTACCAAGTTAGGCCAAAAGCCTAAGCTTGGAGGAGTACATATTCTGATGAACCAAAAGTATATGGGATCAATTGTAGCCCTTTTGGATAAGTAGGAGTGTCGAACCCAATGAGGAGCAGAAGGAAATGACAAGTGGTTTTCAGCAAGGTAATGTGTGCAAGTGCTAAAATTGTAAGTAACAGAGTAGTTTGGTAGCAAGGTAATTTGTAACAAGCAAGTAACAGTAATGGTAACAAAAGCGCAGCAAGTTAGCCCAATCCTTTTGAGGCAAAGGACAGGCCAAAACGGTCTCTTATGATAAGCAAAGTGTTCTGGAGGGTACACTGGAATTTCATGTAGTCACTTTCATCATGTTGGTTTGATTCGTGTTCGCTACTTTGATAATTTGGTATGTGGGTGGACCGGTGCTTAGGTGTTGTTCTTACTTGAACAAACTTCCTACTTATGATTAACCCCCTCGCAAGCATCCGCAACTACGAGAAAAGTATTAAGAATAAATTCTAACCATAGCATTAAACATTTGGATCCAATCAGTCCCTTACGGAATAGCACATAAACTAGGATTTAAGCTTTTGTCACTCTCGCAACCCATCATGTAATAACTACTCCACAATGCATTCCCTTAGGCTCAAATATGGTGAAGTGTCATGTAGTCGGCGTTCACATGACACCACTAAGGGAATCACAACATACATATCATCAAAATATCGCACACATATCAAGTTCACATGATTACTTGCAACATGATTTCTCCCATGACCTCAAGAACAAAAGTAACTACTCACAAATGATAATCATACTCAAGATCATAGGGGTATTAAATAGCATAATGGATTTGCACATATAATCTTCCACCAAATAAACCATATAGTAATCAACTACAAGATGTAATTAACACTACTAGTCACCCACAAGCACCAATCTATAGTTCTGATACAAAGATTGAACACAAGAGATGAACTAAGGTTTGAGAGGAGTTGGTGTTGTGGAAGATGTTGATGGAGATAGCCCTCCCCAAGATGGGCTCATGGAGGGGGAAATCATCATCATCATCATCACCAACAACTCTCCCATCTTGGGGAGGGCTATCTCCATCAACATCTTCAACAACACCAACTCCTCTCAAGAAGTTCCCCCGGCTGAATCGCTCTGCCGGAGGGCAAAAGTGCTCCTGCCCAGGTTTTGCCTCGAGACGGCGGTGCTTCATCCAGCAAGTCCTCTCCTTATTTTTTTCTAGGTCAAAATGACTTATGTACCAGAAGAGGGGCACCGGAGGTGGGCCTGGATGAGCACAACCCACCAGGGCACGCCTGGGCTCCCTGGCGCGCCCAGGTGGGTTGTTCCCACCTGGTGGTCCCCCTTTGGTACTTACTGACTCCAAAAATTCTCATTTATTCCATAAAAAATCCTCGTTAAGTTTCAGCTCATTTGGACTTGTGCAAAATAGGTAGCCTGACGTAGCTTTCTCAGGTCCAGATTTCCAGCTACCAGAATTCTCCCCTTGTGCGTGTACCTTGCATATTGTGAGAGAAAAGGCATTAGAATTACTCCAAAAAGAATTATTATGCAATAAAACAACATAAATAACAGTAGGTAAACATGATGCAAAATGGACGTATCAACTCCCCCAAGCTTAGACCTCGCTTGCCCTCAAGCGAAAACCGAAATTGAAAAACATGTCCACATGCTTAGAGAGAGAGGTTTCGATAAAAAAACAAAATACAGACATAGAAGCATCATGTAACTTATTATAACAGCAACAAACTTTAACATAAAACTTTTATTATAGAACTTTTATCATAGACTTCTCATAAACAAGTAACAATTCATCACAACATCGAAGTGTAAAGTATAAACTCTAGTGGAAACCAACAAACTATGTTCTCAGTCAACTTTGCAACTACAATTCATCATCTTTTCAGGAAGGGTCACGTATTGGAGCCTTTAGGCAAGTCCACATACTCAACCATCATTTAGTCTTCCATGATTGCTAACACTCACCGCGTACACATGAGCAAAACGTTTCAACTGAACACATAGAAAGATAGGGGCTTATAGTTTCGCCTCCCAACGTATTCACCTCAAGGGTGATGTCAACAATGATAACTCATGCTACCCATATTCAAGTGGATATATGTGCCTAGATCTTTCCTCACCACGTGATGCTTGCCAAAGGAGAAAATAAAAAGGAATAGAGAGAAGAACTTTTACTCTTGCATGAAAGTAAATACATAAAAGTAAAAGATAGGCCCTTCACAGAGGAAGCAGAGGTTGCCATGCGCTTTTTGTTTGTATGCTCAACCCCTTCGTGCAAGAGAGTGTCATGTTATATTGCCCCTTATGATGGAAACCTTTATTATGCAAACTGTCACTTTTATTCTTCGCCATCACAAGTTTGTACAACGCTCAAATTTCTCTTACACTAAATGATCTAACACTTCTAGAAGCAACTTTTATTGCCTTATTGCACCGATGACAACTTACTTGAAGGATGTTACTCAATCCATAGGTAGGTATGGTGGACTCTCAAAACAAGATTTGGGTTTAAGGGTTTTGGATGCACAAGTAGTATCTCTACTTAGTGCGGAGTTTTTGGCTAGCAAAGATAGGGGCAAGCACCACATGTAGAAGGATCTATGACAGTATAGCTTCTATGTGAATATAAACAAACATAAATCATTACGTTGTCTTCCTTGTCCAACGTCAAATTTTTTGGCATATAATATTTTGATGGGTGCTCACAATCACAAAAGATTTCCAGGATAGTGTATTTGCATGTGAATCTTCTCTTCCCTTATTAATTCTTGCATGAGTTGCATCATTGACCATTGCTATGTTTGTCAATTTATAATAAAATTTTCTACTTATACTTTTCCTTGTGTAATGTCATCACTTACCATAAGATTAGCATATGATCTTTTTCAATTATTTCCTTTCTTTTTATTGAACATGAAAGTAGAAGAAACAAAACTCAAACTAAACTTTATTATATATCTCGCATACGATTACCACGATAGATCACTAAGCAAGCTCTCGAAAAGAAGGGATCGAACTAAACTTTATTCATCTAAAGCAAAAGATAACTATGGATCGAACTAAGAAAATTAAAGGAAAAAGATAGTGGAGGTGATACTATACTGGGGCACCTCCCCCAAGCTTGGCGAAAGCCAAGGGGAGTGCCCATACCCGATACTCAATTTTATTTTGGTGATGAAGAAGGATGTGGTGGTGATGCAGCGGTAGCAATCTTGTCCTCGGGTTTCCACGGTAGAGGCTCACCATCATAAGAGGAAGAGTGAGTCTCTCAGGTCCTGCAACTGACAGCCAAACTCATACCTTTAAACCTTGCCTCATATTCAAAGATTTGGTTTCGAAGGTCGTAGATCTGGCTCTAGAGGAAGTTGATTTTCTTGTTGAAGGAGAAGACGATGTCCTTCATGGACTTTCCATCCACCTTGAGATCACGGGTGTAGTCCGTGATCATTAGGTGATTGGCATTGAGTCCACGTTCCACCATCCCCTTGCACCGGAAGACTTCCTGCACCATAGCTTCAAGCCTGGCCTCCACGGATATAGTCCCCTTGGGGCCTTGCACATCACAGATGTGGAGCACCCCATCACGCATCTGGATAGCTTGAGGGTATTGCATCACCTCCCACAGATATGGGTTGACGATGTTCTCAAAGAACTTGTCCTAGGAGGAGCTTGAAGCGGCCATGGTGGATTAGATCTGACAACAAATAGGAAGAAAAGAAAACAGGAGATTTCTCCGCAATACGGAGGTCAACAGGTTCGGGGAGTATATAAAGATTTTTTTATCTTGGAAACAAGCAAATGGAAGAAAATAGAGCCCGAAAGGTACCCGAGGGGGGCATAACCCACCTGGGTATGCCTGGCAAGCCAGGCACCCCCTGATGTCTTGTGCCCACTAGGGTCACCTTCCTGGTAGTTTCTTATTTTACTAATTTTTTAAATATTCAAAACTGGAAAAAAAATATTTTTGCAGATTTTTCAGAGTCCATTTACTTACCGTATCACGTACCTCCTCTTTTTAACGATTCTAGAGTGTTCCGGAAGGTTTCATTTATGTGTTCTTCCGGTGTCATAGTTTGGATAATATTGCTTTCAACATTAATGGGCGTACCTGAGATATAATGTTTTATTCGTTGCCCATTAACAACCTTTGGGTTAGTGCCTTCGGCATTATTTATTTTGATAGCTCCAAAATCGATAAACCTCCTCGATAACATATGGTCCTTCCCATTTGGAGAGGAGTTTTCCCGCAAAGAATCTGAAACGAGAGTTGTATAAAAGAACATATTCTCCAACCTTAAACTCATGCTTTTGGATTCTTTTATCATGCCATCTTTCAACTTTTTCTTTGAATAACTTTGCATTTTCATAAGCTTGGGTTTTCCATTCATCTAATGAGCTAATATCAAATAACCCCTTTTCACTAGCGAGTTTGAAATCATAGTTGATTTCTTTAATTTCCCAATATGCTTTATGCTCTAACTCAAGAGGCAAATGACAAGCTTTTCCATAAACCATTTTAAAAGGAGACATACCCATAGGATTTTTATACGTTGTTCTATAAGCCCAAAGTGCATCATCTAGTTTCTTAGACCAATTCTTTCGGGACCTATTGATAGTCTTTTGTAGGATTACTTTTATTTGTCTATTGCTAAGTTCAACTTGACCACTAGACTGAGGATGATAGGCTGATGCAATTCCATGCTTAACATCATACTTGGCAAGCATTTTTCAGAAAGCGCCATGAATAAAGTGTGAACCACCATCAGTCATTAAATATCTAGGGACTCCAAACCTTGGGAAAATAACTTCCTTGAGCATTTTAATATAGGTGTTGTGATTGGCACTACTAGTTGGAATAGCTTCTACCCACTTAGTAACATAATCAACAGCAACCAAAATATGAGTATACCCATTAGAGGAAGGAAAAGGTCCCATGAAATCAAATCCCCAAACATCAAATGGTTCAACAACAAGTGAATAATTCATAGGCATTTCTTTACGCTTACCGATATTACCTATTCTTTAACACTAATCACAAGACAAGACGAAATTACGGGCATACTTGAAGAGAGTAGGCCAATAAAACCCAGATTGCAATACCTTATGAGCGGATCTGTCTCTCACATGATGTCCTCCATAAGCTTCAGAGTGACATTTCCGTAGGATTTGTTCCTGTTCATGCTCAGGTACACAACATCTAATAATACCATCTACTCCTTCTTTATAAATATGTGGGTCATCCCAAAATTAATGTCTTAAATCATAGAAGAATTTTTTCTTTTGTTGGTATGTAAAGCTAGGTGGTATGTATTGAGCAACAATATAATTAGCATAGTCAGCATACCAAGGTGTACTATTAGAAACATTTAATGCAGCTAACTGTTCATCAGGAAAGCTATCATTAATAGGTTGTGGGTCATCAAGAATATTTTCAAGCCTAGACAGGTTATCAGCTACGAGGTTCTTTGATCCTTTTCTATCAGTGATATGCAAATCAAATTCTTGTAGTAGAAGAACCCACCTAATGATTCTAGGTTTAGCATCTTTCTTTTCCATAAGATATTTTATAGCAGCATGCTCGGTGTGAACAATCACTTTGGAATCAACAATGTAGGATCTAAATTTATCGCAAGAAAACACCACTACTAAGAATTCTTTTCCAGTAGTAGCATAATTTCGTTGAGCACTGTCTAGATTTTTACTAGCATATTGGATAACATTTAATTTCTTATCAACTCTATCCTAGAACAACACCAAAAACATAATCGCTAGCATCACACATAATCTCAAAAGGCAAGTTCCAATCAGCTGGTTGAACAACAGGTGCAGAAATTAAGGCTTTCTTGAGTGTTTTGAAGGCTTCCAAACAATCATCATAAAAAACAAAAGGAATATCCTTTTGCAAAACATTTTTAAGAGGCCTAGAAATTTTAGAAAACTCTTTGATAAATCTCCTATAGAAACCAACATGACCAAGGAAACTACGAATACCTTTGATATCCTTAGGACATGGCATTTTCTCAATTGCATCAACCCTAGCTTTGTCCACCTCAATACCTCTCTTAGAAATTTTATGGCCCAAAACAATACATTCCTTAACCATGAAGTGGAACTTCTCCCAATTTAAGACAAGATTTGTTTGCTCACATCTCTGCAAAACTCGATCAAGATGCTTAAACAATCATCAAAAGGCTTCCCATAAACAGAAAAGTCATCCATGAAAACCTCAACAATCTTTTCACAAAAGTCAGAGAATATAGCAGTCATACATCTTTGAAAGGTAGCAGGTGCATTACATAGACCACAAGACATACGTCTATAAGCATAAGTTCCAAAAGGACAAGTGAAAGTGGTCTTTTCTTGATCAGGTTGAGAAACAAGTATTTGTGAAAAAACAGAATATCCATCAAGGAAGCAAAAATGTGTGTGCTTAGATAATCTTTCTAGCATTTGATCGATAAAAGGCAGAGGGTAATGATCTTTTCTTGTTTCTTTGTTTAATTTTCTATAATCAATTACCATTCTATAGCCGGTGACAATTCTTTGTGGAATATGTTTATTTTTATCATTAGGAACAATAGTTATACCTCCCTTACTAGGGACATAATGAACAGGACTTACCCATCTACTATCAGCTATAGGATAGATTATACCTGCTTCTAGAAGTTTCAATATTTCTGTTCTTACCAGTTCTTTCATCTTCGGATTTAACCGATGTTGGTGATCAACAACGGGTTTAGCATCAGGTTCCATATTAATCTTGTGCTAACATAGAGTGGGACTAATGCCCTTAAGATCATCAAGAGTATATCCAATACCAGCTTGGTGCTTCCTTAGAACTTTCAATAATCTTTCTTCTTCATGTCCTGAAAGGTTAGCACTAATAATAATAGGATATATCTTTTTTTCATCAAGATAAGCATATTTCAAAGTGTCTGGCAATTGTTTTAATTCAAACACAAGATCACCTTTAGGTGGAGGAGGACCTCCTAGAGTTTCAATATGCAGATTGTGTTTAAGCAGAAGTTGTTGTTCGAACAAGATTCTATCTATTTCATTTATTTCATGCATATGCAAATCATTTTCATGGTCTAGCAAATATTGTTCTAAAGGATCAGTAGGAGGTACAACAATAGAAGCAAGACCAATAATCTCATCCTTACTAGGGAAATGTTTCTTATGCGGTTTTCTACTAAACTTAGAAAAATTAAACTCATGAGATTCATCACTAAAGCTAACATCGATAGTTTGTTTCTCACAATCTATTTTAGCATTAACGGTGTTCAAGAGGTCTACCAAAGATAATGAGACAAAAGTCATCTTGTGGGGAACCAAGAATAATAAAATAGGTAGGGCATTTATTTTCCCACACAAGACTTCAACATCTCTAACAATCCTAATTGGTGATATAGTATCTCTATTGGCGAGCTTAATAGTAACATCTATGTCTTCTATTTCAGCGGGTGCTATATCATTCATAATTTCTTGATATAAGAAAAAAGGAATAGCACTCACGCTAGCACCTAAGTCACATAAACCATGATAACAGTGATCTCCTATCTTAACTAAGACAACATGCATGCCAACAACTGGTCTATGTTTATCTTTTTCATCGGGTTTGGCAATTCGAGCAGCTTCAGCATAGAAGTAAATAACATGCCCATCAATATTATCGACCAAGAGATCTTTAACCATAGCAACACTAGGTTCAACTCTGATTTGTTTAGCTGGTTTGGGTGTTCTAATATAACTTTTGTTGACCACAGTTGAAACTTTAGCATGTTCCTTCATCCTAATAGGGAAAGGTGGTTTTTCAATATAAGCAATGGGAACAACTGGATCAACATTGTAAATGATAGTTTCTTCTTTAGCTTTTACCGGTTCTTTAATTTCTTATTTAATAGGTGGGTGGTATTTAAACAACTTCTCCTTAGGGAGATCAACATGAGTAGCAAAAGATTCACAAAAGGAAGCTACTATCTCAGAGTCAAGTCCATATTTAGTGCTAAACTTTTGAAAAGCATCAGTATTCATAAAAGATTTAACACAATCAAACTTAGGCTCAATACCTGACTCTTTACCTTCGTCGATTTCCCAATCTTCAGAGTTTCGTTTAATTCTTTCTAAAAGATCCTACCGGAATTTAATAGTCTTCTTCATAAAAGAACCAATACAAGAAGTATCGAGCATGGATTGATCATTATGAGAAAGCCGAGCATAAAAGTTCTGAATAATAATTTCTCTTGAGAGCTCATGATTGGGGCATGAATATAACATTGACTTAAGCCTCCCCTAAGTTAGAGCAATACTTTCTCCTTCATGAGTCCAAAAATTATATATATAATTCCGATCATGATGAACAAGATGCATAGGATAATTTTTTTGATGGAATTCCATTTCAACCAATTCCAGTTCCAAGATCCAATATCATCGAGCCTATACCATGTCAATGCATTTCCCTTCAAAGATAAAGTGAAAACCTTCTTCTTAGCTTCATCTCTGGGCAAACCTGCAAGCTTAAACAATCCACAAATTTCATCCACATATATCAAGTGCATATCAGGATGTTCAGTTCCATCTCCTGCATAAGGATTAGCTAGCAGTTGTTCTACCATACCCGAAGGAATTTCATATTTAATATTTTCAGCAGGTGCAGTAGGTTGAGGGGAATCAAATTGCGGTTCCGGTTGAGGTGAAGATACCCCGAACAAACCCCTCAAAGGATTGTTTTCCATAGTATCAAGTGCTAATAAATTTCAGCATGTAGTAATAATGTTTCCTTACCTATTTCCACTTACCAAGAGCGCTTCACTCCCCGGCAACGACACCAGAAAATAGCCTTGACGACCCACAAGTATAAGGGATCAATTGTAGCCCTTTTTGATAAGTTAGAGTGTCGAACCCAACAAGGAGAAGAAGGAAATGACAAGTGGTTTTCAGCAAGGTAATGTCTGCAAGTGCTGAAATTGTAAGTAATAGAGTAGTTTGATAGCAAGGTAATTTGTAACAAGCAAGTAACAGTAATGGTAACAAAAGTGCAGCAAGGTAGCCTAATCCTTTTGAGGCAAAGGACGGGACAAAATGGTATCTTATGATAAGCAAAGTGGTCTTGAGGGTACACGAGAACTTCATCTAGTCACTTTCATCATGTTGGTTCGATTCGTGTTTGCTACTTTGATAACTTGGTATGTGGGTGAACCGGTGCTTAGGTGTTGTTCTTAATTGAACAAACCTCTTACTTATGATTAACCCCCTCGCAAGCATCCGCAACTACGATAAAAGTATTAAGAATAAATTCTAACCATAGCATTAAACTTTTGGATCCAATCGGTCCCTTATGGAATAGCGCATAAACTAGGGTTTAAGCTTCTGTCACTCTCACAACCCATCATCTAATAACTACTCCATAATGCATTCCCTTAGGCCCAAATATGGTGAAGTGTCACATAGTCGACGTTCACATGACACCACTAAGGTAATCACAACATACATATCATCAAAATATCAAACACATATCAAGTTCACATGATTACTTGCAACATGATTTCTCCCGTGACCTCAAGAACAAAAGTAACTACTCATAAATGATAATCATGCCCAAGACCAGATGGGTATTAAATAGCATAATGGATCTGAACATATAATCTTCCACCAAATAAACCATATAGTAATCAACTACAAGATGTAATCAACACTACTAGTCACCCACAAGCACCAATCTATAGTTTCGATACAAAGATTGAACACAAGAGATGAACTAGGATTTGAGAGGAGTTAATGTTGTTGAAGATGTTGATGGAGATAGCCCTCCCCAAGATGGGAGAGTTGTTGGTGATGATGATGACGATGATTTGCCCCTTCGAGAGGGAAGTTCCCCCGACGGAATTGCTCCGCCAGAGGGCAAAAGTGCTCCTGCCCAGGTTCCGCCTCGAGACGGCAGCGCTTCGTCCCGAAAGTCCTCTCCTTATTTTTTTTATAGGTCAAAATGACTGATGTACCAGAAGAGGAGCACCGGAGGTGGGCCTGGATGAGCACAACCCACCGGGGCGCGCCCAGGTGGGTTGTGCCCACCTGGTGGCCCCCCTCTGGTACTTATTGACTCCAAAAATTCTCATTTATTCCATAAATCCTTGTGAAGTTTCAGCTCATTTGGAATTGTGCAGAATAGGTAGACTGGCGTAGCTTTTTTAGGTCCAGATTTCTAGGTGCCAGAATTCTCCCCTTTTGTGTGTACCTTGCATATTATGAGAGAAAAGGCATTAGAATTACTCCAAAAAGCATTATTATGCAATAAAACAACATAAATAACAGTAGGTAAACATGATGCAAAATGGACGTATCATATTCCCATGGACATTACATTCATGTTCACACATTTCATTCCAGTTGTCGGTGTTCACACTTTTCCATTGTATTATCCATTTTTAAATTTATTTTCTCGCTTTCTTCTTGTGTGTTTGAAAAACTTTGAGAAAATCAAAAATATATTTCTTGCTTCTTTTTGATTTTTCTTCCAAGTTTAAATTGTTGTAGCACTAAAAAGAAACCCGAAAACATTTCCTTGTTCTTCTTTTATTTGTTGGGAGCTGTCCCATGTAAATAGTTTTTCTCATTTTTGCTTTTCCCTTTTTATTTGCTTGTTTGCGAAAAACCAAAAACTCCAAAAAAAAACAGTGTGTTTCTCTGAATTTCTTTTCTTTTTATTGAGTCATACCGAGGAGAAGACCACGATGAAAATGTTGAGTGGCTCTCATTTGAATTATTGTTGATCTAACAAAGAGCCCATATTACCTTGTCTTCCCCTTTTGAATAAAATGTTTGCAGATTCCAGCTTAGTCCATGACACCTTGCACTATTATTATTTTCAAATCGTTCGGTCATGCAAGTGAAAGGCAATAATGACGATATTCGATGAACTGGTCGTGGCAGAGAGAAACGGGTATGAACTCGACTTGTTCTATTTTTGTAAATATGTTTAACCTAGTATCCATGATTCAACCTATTATGATCAAACATGTTTGCAATGACATTTAGAGATTATAGTTTCTCATGGCATGCATAAGTAGCCAGGAGTGGATAATGATTTATCTTGGATGTCAACATTGCGTTAAAATGATTGTGATGTAGTATGATGATATGGTATCCTCCTCTGAATGTTTGAGTGGCTTGACTTGGCACATGTTCATGCATGTAGTTGAATCAAAACCAACATAGCCTCTATGATATTTATGTTCATGGTGTTCATATCCTACTCATGCTACTATCCAGTGTTACTTATGCATAACGCATGTTCATGACCGTTGTTGCTCTCTAGCTGGACGCTTCTCAACCTATTTGCTAGCCTTTGCCTGTAGCCCTGTACTAAGTGGGAACTCTGCTTGTACATCGAAAACCTGAAACCCAAGTTATTCCAGATGAGTCCACCATACCTACCTATATGCGGTATTAACCTGCCGTCCTAAGTAAATTTGCATATGCCATCTCTAAAAACTTCAAATAAATATCCTTTTTGTGTGTCTGGATCATTCATGGAACGACATGAGGTAGTCGGTATCTTCCATGCTAAGCGGGTTCTTCTTAGGTCGAGTGTTTATTCACTCGCCATCGCACGAGAAAAGGGCGATAATAGGGATGCCCAGTGCCAAATTGCAAAAAAAAAACTTATAAGTAAGCAAACAAAAACTTCTATGGAGCAATAACCTTTACTTTATCGCTTGGAAACCGCTACTAATGTGTTTAGCATGGAAGATATTGATAACTAATGGTCGCGAAGTAAACAAGAAGGGTGCATGCCTCAAAATTTCATTTACCTCTGTTTTACAAACTTGAGCTCTGGCACCTCTGCAAATCACTGCTTCCCTCTACGAAGGGACTATCTATTTACTTTTATGTCGTGTCATCACCTTCCCAAATAAGCGCCAGAACCTGAGAGCACTACTGTCATGCTGATGGATTATGTGTAGCTAATGTTGGGTGCATCATGACTGGATCTTTTCTACCAAGAATTACAATGTTTAGTCGCTGCTTGAACTTTGGAGGTGCTCTGCATTTATGTTTTGCGGTCTCAGAAAGGGCTAGCGAGATACCACTATTGTCATATTGTATCATGGTTGTTTTAACAATGTTTTGCTATTAGAGATGCCTTATTATTGCTCGCTAGTTGATTATGTCATTGATATGAGTTAATATAATTTTTAAGAGTTATTGTCGACATGTTAGTTATAATCTTTGCTGAAAACCTGGGTGCTGTTTAAGCTTATTTATGGAAACAAGAGAAAAAGAGTTCGTAAAAGTTTTTCTTTTTCGCTTTTAGTTTATCAATTGAATTGCTTGAGGACAAGCAAAGGATTAAGCTTGGGGGAGTTGATACGTCTCTGTCGTATCTACCTTTCCTAACGCTTTCCCTCTTGTTTTGGACTCTAATTTTCATGATTTGAATGAAACTAACCCGGACTGACGCTGTTTTCAGCAGAACTACCATGGTGTTGTTTTTGTGCAGAAATAAAAGTTCTCGAAATGGAAGGAAACTTTGCGAGAATTTTTATACAATAAAAGAAAATTTCTGGAGCCAAGAACCACCCGAGGGGGGCACCTAGGTGGGCACAACCCACCAGGGCGTGCCACCCCCTCCAGGCACGCCCAAGTGGGTTATCCCCACCTAGTGGACCCGCGGACCCTAAAACCGATGCTATAAAATCCTATTTTTCCAGAAAAAATCAAGGAGAAAGAATTATCGCTTTTCACGAGACGGAGCCGCCGCCATCTCCTGTTCTTCATCGGGAGGCCAGATCCGGAGACCGTTTGGGACTCCGGAGAGGGGGATCTTCGATCTTCGTCATCACCAACCCTTCTACATCGCCAATTCCATGATGCTCCCCACCGGGAGTGAGTAATTTCTTCGTAGGCTCGCTGGTCGGTGAGGAGTTGGATGAGATACATCATGTAATCGAGTTAGTTTCGTTAGGGTCTGATCCCTAGTATCCATTATGTTTTGAGATTGATGTTGCTATGACCTTGCCATGCTTAATGCTTGTCACTTTGGGCTTGGGTGCCATGATTTCAGATCTGAACCGTTTATGTTATCACCATTATATCCATGTTCTAGATCCAATCTTGCAAGTTATAGTCACCTACTACGTGTTATGATCTGGCAACCCGAGAGTGACAATAGTCGGGACCACTCCTAGTCATGATCGTAGTGTGAGGATTTCATGTATTCACCATGTGCTAATGCTTTGTTCCCGTTCTCTATTAAAAGGAGGCATTAATATCCCTTAGTTTCCAATAGGACCCCGCTGGCACGGGAGGGTAGGACAAAAGATGTCATGCAAGTTCTTTCCATAAGCACGTATGACTATTTACGGAATACATGCCTACATTATATTTATGAACTAGAGCTTGTGCCGTATTGCCCTAGGTTACGATTGTCTCATGATTAATATCATCCAACAAATCGCCGATCCAATGCCTACGATTTTCCTACTTATTGTTCTTGCTAAGTTACTATTGCTATTGTCACTATTGCACTTGCTACAAAACCATTGCTATCACTATTACCGTTACTGTTGCTACTACTATCAAAACTATCATACTACTTTGCTATTGATCATGTTGCTCCAGATAACTAATCTCCAAGTGTGGTTGAATCGACAACTCAGCTGTTAATACTTGCAAATATTCTTTGGCTCCCCTTGTGTCGCATCTATAAATTTGGGTTGAATACTCTACCCTCGAAAACTGTTGCGATCCCCTATACTTGTGGGTTATCACATGGCAGTAATGAGGCCGAGGCGCACTCTATATAAGTCGCCTGCCAGCTCCATGGCAAGGGTTCAACATCCATTGTAATCATACACCCCAGAGAAAACAAGCCTCCGGGCATGAGATGTAGGGTTTTTATCTTCTCCGAGAGGGACCTGAACTCGTAAAAACTGAGTGCTACACTTGCGCCGTAGCTAGGCTCCGCCCCTTGTTCGTACCCGTAGTACTCATTTTCAGGATTGTAACCCCGACAGTTGGCACCCACCATGGGGCCGCGCATCTAGCGATTATCCGATGCAGGTGGAATTCTTCATCATCATCATGATTTTCGGCCTCGAGATCCATTTCAAAGCGCTCAACTTCGTCACCGATGATTCGGCGTGGCTTCAGGAAGACCCCGACATTCACGACCCCGACCATAGCGTTGGTCAGGATGCCTACATCCACCTTCTCCTTCTTCGATACCGTGAGGGAACGGGGCCCCCACCCTCTCCGCCGAGTATGGTGGAAGACCCGACTGGTTGCCTACCCTCGGAACATCCTGGCAGTAAAACCCTGTGCCCTACTACCCCTTAACGGAGTCGGGAAAGCTCAACTTTGGGAAGCTGCTGGCACCTCTAAGCTGGATCCCCAAACCTCCGCACAACTGGGTCACGTGGGTCTCCTCGCCCTTCGGCGAGTCCTTCTTCATGGTCATCGACTGACATGTGAAGATGTGCTTAAGCAATCCCCAGTGCGGGTGACAGCCGATGAAGTTCTCACACAGAGAAAACAATGGCATTCAGAGGAAGATGGTGGAGCTGCACCCCGGAGTAATCCAAGAATGCATGAAAGAAAGGGTGAGGGACATCGAGAAACCTTGCTCAACGTGGGTGACGAGGGGGACGTGTTCGCCCCCCTGCGGCACCGGCTAGACCTTACCCGCCTCCGGCCACCTCCGTCTCTCTGCCGGAATGAGTGCCTCCTTGGCGAGATCCTCCAATCGCCTCATCGAGACGCGCGAGGGGATCCAATCCCCCGAGGGGCATTCCACAGACGGACCAGAGCTCGACGATGCGGCTCCCCACCTTCTTCGCCTTCTCTAGCTTGGCGATGGAATCCTTTCCCATCTTCTCGAGTGCTCATGAGCGCCGATTATTGGAGTAGAGAAGGCAAGGTGCAGAGTCGGCAAAAGAGAAAGGGGATATGGGAATTACCCTAGCAGACAAATCTTTTATACCACGGGGAAGAAGCACATGGTGGATTCTCAGTCGTGAATCGCTGGATCAACGGCATCCGCAGCGGTCCTATGCGCAGGAAAAACGCGGCATGTGGCAGATTTCTAGAGCGAGGATTGAGGCATCACGTCCTCACTTTCCCCACTGTCGGTGTTATAACAGGCAGATCGCAGGTAGGGGGTCCCAAGTTGCGTGTCTAAGGATCGATGGTAACAAGGAGACAATAGGGACATGATGTTTACCCAGGTTTGGGCCCTCTTAAAGGAAGTAAAACCCTAGGTCCTGCTTGATTGTATTCGAGGAGTATAGGGGTTACAAGAGTTGATCTACCTCGAGATCGTAATGGCTAAACCCTAGCTATCTAGCCTATGATTATTTTGATAGCCTCTATGGTCTAAAGCCTCCGCTTTATATACACACCTCAGGGGCCTAGGGTTGTATAGAATCAGTTTGCAGAGGAAGGAAATAGTACATCCGGACACCAAGCTTGCCGTCCACGCATATAGGAGTCCTACCTAGACACGGGGGATAGTCTTCTGTTTTATCTTCACGACCCATCAGCCAGCCCATATCGACTAGACCGGACACCCGAGGACCCCCTAATCCAGGACCCCTCACTAGCCCCTGAACCAGTCTTCAAAGACGATGTGTTCGGCACGCGGATTATCTTCAGCATTGCAAGGCGGGTTCCTTCTCCTGAATATTTTAAGCTAGGTTCCTACATAAAAGAGATGTGTCCGACTGTACATAATCAATACAACCCTCATCCACGAAGGCAAGACGTCAGAATAGGAACAATGTCTCTTTACTGACAACTTTTTTGGTGAAATGTCACACTTAATGCTTTAACATTTCAAACCGTTTTCACGCCTCCCATTTCTTGTTTCGAGGTCTAGCCTCCATTGGCACGTCCCTTCAAAATAGAGATCATGCCCGCTCATTACGGGATTCTCATCAATATGGTTTGGTTAATCCAATCATGCCTTACGCACGATCTCATTGGGAACATGCGAGGTTTATGGCTTGAGAGGGGGACGTTTGGTATTTTCACCGTCTATAAGAGGATAAAGATCCCTCCATTTTCTTCACGCCTTCCTCTAGCTTCCGTGTCCCAATCTCCAAACTCTAGCGCCCACAACTCCGACCTCTTCCGCCGCCTCCTCCATCAGTGAAAAGGACGTCAAGGATCTCCGGAGCGCGGGCTATCTGTCACGGATTTCGCGCATAGGATCCCTGACGAAGATCATGTTATTCCTACTCCAGAGTCGGGTGAGAGGGTTGTGTTCATCCCCCACTTCCTTCGGGGGCTAGGATTTCCCCTCCACCCCTTCGTTTGGGGTCTCGTGTTTTACTACGGGCTAGATTTCCATGATCTAGCCCCAAATTCCTTTCTCCACATATCAGCTTTCATAGTCGTGTGTGAGGCTCTTCTCTGCATCCCCCCACACTTCGGCCTGTGGCTCAAGGTCTTCAATCTGAAGCCGAAGGTGGTCGACGGACAACATGCGGATTGCGCTGGGGCTATGGTAAGAAAGATCCCCAACTTCGTTTGGCCCGAAAGGGCATTCATAGAGACAGTCAAGGTATGGCGGCAGGAGTGGTTCTACATCACCGAACCTCGCGACGCCAAATGGGTAGCCATGCCTGATTTTAGATCCGGACCCCCCACGAGACTCGCCTCATGGACCGCCAAGGGCCTTGATTGAGGTTCCAAATCAGATGTGCAGATGCTACAGAAACGCATCTCCAACATGTTGGGTGCAAACACCGGTCTCACCAACGTGATTCAAGTGATGCTCTTCCGCCACACCCTTCCCTACCAACTCCGGTCCTCCCCCATGTGGGAGTTCAATCCGGAGGAGCCACGGACCCTAAAGTGCTTGTTCGGCACTACGCACGAAGATATATGGAAGCAACTCTTCAAGGCTCAGAAAAAGTGGTCAAAGAAGACTGAAGACATCGGGCTCGACATCGAGAACCCGGCCACGGCTGTAAGCACAATCTTTCCAAATACCTATCCGGTCAATAATTCGGATGTAATAAAGGTTATGTTGCCTACTTTCTATACAGGGTTGGACGGCAAAGGCGGAGCGGATCAACTATTCGGCACCGCTGCTTGAGAGCCCGACCACACCCCAGCCGACGGAGATGTTGGTCCCGGCGCCCTACCAGGCGCCGGAGAAGAAAACCAAGAAGAAGAAAGGCAAGGAGGCCAAGAGCGACCCTCGCGACAAAGGTCCGTCAAAAACAGTGTCCGGAGGGACCCAAGCCCTCTCTTCCCACGAGGGAGATGAGGAAGAAGAGGAGGATGAGGTGGAAAGCGACTCCCCCCATAAGGGGAGGAAGAAGAAGAGGGCGGCCTCCAAAGACTCGGAGGGGGAGGCGCCCAAAAGAGGGAATCTTACCCTCTCGGACAATCCAGACTTAGAGTCTGAACTAGTCCCCAAGAAACCTCCCAGGGTGAAGCCCCGGGCCATATCGTAAGTATTCAGAAACTTAATGTTTATCTTTGGTCTACTTGCTTCCATTATATAATTTATTTTGTTATTTGCCTTTCAGCCCTCCCTACATGCTCCCGCAAACTTCATTATCGGAGGGGAATTCTCTGCCGCCCGAAATGGTGGAGAGCGACACGCTGCCACGAGCCTCCTTGCCTATTGCCATGGAGGACACCGAAGTGTCATCCCGAAGGACTTCTCCTAGCCGAGGGGGGCGAACGAGGCTGTCGAGAGAGCACCACCGGTTGATACCTCTGTCGCCAGAGACCTAGGGGAGGCGACCCTAACCGATGGTGGGGACCCACAACAATCCGGGCCCTAGCCAAACACCATTCCGGAGACCAGCAAGGCTCCAGGATCGGATAAGCAACCCCCTACAAAAGAGGGGGAAGGAGCACCAGCTCCCACGGCAGCCTCCATTAATCCGGAGGCACCCAATGCTCTAGAGGAAGTACTGCAAAGTGTTTCCGTCATGGAGGAGCACCGCACCCTAATGGGTGTGCTTATGGAGAAGGTTCAGTCTGCTAAAAACAGACTGAACGAAGTCTTCTGCGGCCTATTAATAGGCTTGGAGGTATGCAATGTAATTTACCTAAAAACTTTCCATATAAAGGAATAAACCTGTGTAGAGACAATAGCCCCTTAGGCTCTGTCCGGTTTAAAAGAAACCGGACAGAGGGTCCACATAGTATTCGGGAGAGTAACATGTTGTGTTGTTATTGTAACAGGCTTCCATGTTGGCGGCAATCGCCCATGCCGCGGAAGTTTCCGAACTCAGTTGGAAGCTTCATGCGGCAGATGAGGAACTCGACCGCATAAATAAGCAGTTCAACGAGACGCAAGGTATGCGTGCAATGTTTAAGAAGGAATGTACTTTTATATCAGAAGTGATATGCATATTGAGAGGTTATAAAATGCTTTGATTATGAGCACAGTTGGCACAACCGAGGTCGAGACCCTCAAAGGTGCCCTCGCCCAGGCCAAGAAAGAGGCGGAGGTGAATAACGCAGCCGCTAACAAAGCGGCTGCAGAGCTGAAGACCGAGCAAGCCGCCCGCCGCCAACATGAAGCTCGTGAAGGAAATATGCCCTAGAGGCAATAATAAAGTTGTTATTTCATATTTCCTTATTTCATGATAAATGTTTATTATTCATGCTAGAATTGTATTAACCGGAAACTTGATACATGTGTGGATACATAGACAAAACACCGTGCCCCTAGTAAGCCTCTACCAGACTACCTCATTAATCAAAGATGGTTAAGTTTCCTAACCATAGACATGTGTTGTCATTTGATGAACAGGATTGCATCATTAGGAGAATGATGTGATGGACAATACCCATCCGTTAGCTTAGCATAATGATCGTTCAGTTTTATTGCTATTGATTTCTTCATGTTAAATACATACTCCTTTGATAATTAGATTATGCAACTCCCGGATACCGGAGGAATGCCTTTTGTGCTATCAAACATCACAACATAACTGGGTGATTATAAAGATTCTCTACATGTATCTTCAAAGGTGTTTGTTGGATTGGCATAGATCGAGATTAGGCTTTGTCACTCTGAGTATCCGAGAGGTATCTTTGGGCCCTCTCGGTAATACACATCATAAGAAGCCTTGCAAGCAAAGTGACTAATGAGTTAGTTTCAAGATGATGTATTATGGAATGAGTAAAGAGACTTGCCGGTAATGAGATTGAACTAGGTATGAAGATACCGACGATCGAATCTCGAGCAAGTAACATACCGATGGACAAAGGGAATAATGTATGTTGTCATAACGGTTCGACCGATAAAGATCTTCGTAGAATATATATGGGAGCCAATATGAGCATCCAGGTTCCGCTATTGTTTATTGACCGAAGATGTGTCATTCATGTCTACATAGTTCTCGAACCCATAAGGTCCGAACGCTTAACGTTCAATGACAATATTGTATTATATGAGTTATGTGATTTTGTGACCGAATGTTGTTCGGAGTCCCGGATGAGATCACGGACATGACGAGGAGTCTCGAAATGATCGAGAAGTAAAGATTGATATATAGGACGATAGTATTCGGACACCGGAAGTGTTCCGGAGGGTACCAGGTACATATCGGGTCACTAGAAAGGAGTTTCGGGCAACCCCGGCAAAGATATGGGCTTAATGGGATGAGGGAGGGACAGACCAGCCCACAAGGGGCTGGTGCGCCCCTTTCCCTAGCCTCAGGCCCTAGAGGAAGGAAAGGAGGGGGCACCACCTCCTCTTGCCTTTCCCCCTTGGTGGGAGAAAGGAAAAGGGGGGTGCCACCTCCTCCTTCCTTCCCCTCATCGCCAAAAGAAGGAAAGGGGGCGCCGGCCTAGGGCAGGAGCCCAAGTAGGATCCCTCCTACTTGGGGCGCCCCTAGGGCTGCTTCCCTCCCTCCCACCTATATATACAGGAGGGCGCTACACATAGCCTAGACATTATCTTAGCCGTGTGCGGTGCCCCCCTCCAAAGTTTACGCCTCCGGACATATCTTTGTAGTGCTTAGGCGAAGCCCTGCGCGGATCAATTCACCATCACCATCACCATGCCCTCATGATGACTGAACTCATCTACTTCCTTGACGCCTTGCTGGATCAAGAGGGTGAGGGACGTCATCGCGCTGAATGTGTGCAGAACTCGGAGGTGCCGTACGTTTGGTACTTGATCGGTCGGAGCTAGAAGAAGTTCGACTACATCAACCGTGTTGTCAAACGCTTCCGCTTTTGGTCTACGAGGGTACGTGGACATACTCTTACCCTCTTGTTGTTGTGCATCTCCTAGATAGATCTTGCGTGAGCGTAGGGATTTTTTTTTGAAATTTCATGCTACGTTTCCCAACAGCTCGGGTGGCCGAAGTCGAGCAGGAGCTGAAGGATGCCATCAGCAAATGCGAGACCTTGGAGCAAAAGACTTAGGACCAGTCGTCCGAGCTTGCTAAGGCTCTCCATGATTTCAAAGAGGCGCGGATCAAGTCCCAAAGTGCTCGCCAGGAGATCCATCAGGCGAAACAAATAGCGGCTGGTAAGGCCTTTCATTTGCAGAGTATCTTTGAAGGTAAGAGGTATGCCTTGCTTACCCGAGTGTGGAGTTCTCTAGATGCGTTTGTGGATCTTCTGAGGAGTGCTGCCGATGCCGCACAGTTCCTCCGAGCCCAAGAGGGGAACTCGACCAAGAAGCTGTTCTGGTCGCAATTTCTCGCGCCGGAGCACCTGACACCTCTTAACGACCAGCTGAAGCAGCTGACGGAGCTCCATAGGGTGGCTGACTTGGCCATGAAGGATCTAATAATCCAACTCTGCCCAACCGAGCCTATTCCCAGCAGCTACTTCGGTTTGGTGAAGTGGCTTGTCAATGCGCGGCCGTGGATTGATGCTGTAAAGCGTTCAGCCTGCATAGAGGGTGCTAGGATGGCCTTCGCCCGCGTCAAGATGCAATGGGCGAAGATAAAGGCCAAGAAGTGGCATCCGTAGGTCCGCCTGAGGGCAAAGATCATCGAAAGCCGGAGAGGTACCTCGATGACGTCCTAGAAGGAGCCCGAGTGATAGAGGATCAATGTTCAAAGGATGTAATATTTGATTGAATGTGTTTGGGTTGTACAAACTATGTTATGAACCCATGCTGTTATATATCTTATGTTTGTGCCTCAAGCAATTTTTCCTCATGTGTAGCTGTTTTTTGTTATATTTCTAAATGTTGTCAGTCGTCGGCTTCAGCCCCCATGTAGGTACTACATGGGTGTTCGACATAACGCGTGACCACACTTTATCCAACGTCTTGGTCCGTAAAGGAGGTGTCCGCAAGGTGAACTAGGCAATCAGACTATGCGGCTTTATTACTTTCACTTAGCCATAGGAGTTTGACTATGGAGCAAAGCACTAGCCCCTGGTGCGTGTGCGGCTATCCGGACTACGGTGCCTTTCCCACGTGGCTGGACGAAGACCAGCCCCACGTATAAAACGGGGTGAATCACTAACTATTTTTAGTATAAGACTAAGTCACCGAATCGCCGACCAGCTCTTGCCTATCATGATAGTCAGATTTCGGCTTTCTCTACTGAGGTACTTGACCAGACGAACCAAAAATATAATCGTAGTAGTTCTCCCTTTACTACCTTAGCCGAATAAGCGGAACGTAAGGTAGTAAGCATAGGAGTCGGGCAACCCAACTATAGACCAAAGACATGATTCAGGGCCGATACATATAATGCAATATCCGGGACGCCGAAGAGTACCCTATAGGTGTTCGGACTTGAAATGGGCAGGGCCGAATACAACCCCGGTGTTAAGGCTGGACTAAGGCACGTGTGGCAGCCTGAGGTAGGGAGGGAACACAGATGATAATATGAAATGAAAATGACTGCCCAACAAAGTGGTGATCAACTGTTTCCTTTATACCTTGATTAATACGAAGAGCCGTGTTGTTACAGATAATGCCAAAAACGTCGAGGTCATTTTACATGCCAGAAGCTTATACAAGGGAAAGGTTTACGCAGAGCCTAAACTAAATGGTTTAAAAGTCCCAATGATGCCCTGCTGCACATCCGTGCCGTTTCTCCTTGGTGAGACATCCTTGAAGGGGAGGAGTCGATGGTCGTCTGTTAAAAAGAGGAACCTAGAAAAAAGGTCCCTGTGCGATCGTAAATCCGGTGGGTTCTTTAATGAACCTATAGTGGAAGAATATTTGAGGTCCGAATAGGGTCAAGCCGTACTATAGACCTTTTTTGCAGTGTGCCTCCGGTGCTGCCCAAGGTATATTAGGGGTGTAATTGTGTACGCGAGGTACATATACCGCAACCTTATGGGGCAATCAGCGGAGGCTAAACTACTATTCGAGCTCAGGTTCCACCGAGCTACCGCATTGCAACGTGGCTCAAACACATTTAGTAGTGTCATGGGTCTTGATGGCCGATGAGTTGTTCGGTTTGATGAGGCTGCCCTGTACTTCAGCTGCTAGGGCCGTGATATGTTCCTCAGTACAGAGGGAGCGCTCCATATTCCCATTTGCTGTGATGACGCCACGAGGTCCAGGCATTTTGAGCTTTAGATAAGCATAGTGCAGGACTGCATTAAAGCGAGCAAAAGTAGTTCATCCGAGCAGTGCATGATAACCTCTGCGAAAAGGGACGATGTCGAAGACCAATTCTTCACTTCGGAGATTGTCTGGAGAGCTAAATACTACTTCCAATGTTAATGAGCCCGTACAGCGGGCTTCCACGCTGGGTATCACTCCTTTGAAGGTAGTGTTGCTGGGCTTGATTCTTGACGGGTCGATACCCATCTTATGGACAGTATCTTGATAGATCAAGTTGAGACTGCTGCCACCGTCCATAAGGACTCTAGTGAGATGGTATCCATTGATGATAAGATCGAGTACCAGGTCTGTCAAACCTCTGTGACGGATACTGGTTGGGTGGTCCCTGTGATCAAAGGTGATCGGACAAGCCGACCACGGGTTGAATTTTGGGGCGACAGGCTCTACCGTGTAGACATCCCTTAATGCGTGTTTGCGCTCCCTCTTGGGGATGTGGGTAACGTAGATCATGTTTACCGTTTTCACCTCGGGACGGTGAGCATAGAGAAAGGAATCTATATAAACCGACTATGTATAACCCTAGTTTTCGCCTCGGGCGCTCCCTCTTGGCGATCGGATATGTAGATTCCTTTCTCTATAACCGAATCTGTATAACCCTAGTCCGCTCCAGTATCTATATAAATCGGAGGGCTTAGTCCGTAGGGATAGATAGACAATCCTCATAGGCTAGACTTCTAGGGTTTAGCCATTACAATCTCATGGTAGATCAAATCTTGTAATACTCATATCATCAAGATCAATATAGCAGGAAGTAGGGTATTACCTCGATAGAGAGGGCCCGAACTTGGGTAAACATCGTGTCCCCCACCTCCTATTACCATCGACCTTAGACGCACAGTTCGGGACCCCCTACCCAAGATCCGCCGGTTTTGACACCGACATTGGTGCTTTCATTGAGAGTTCCGCTGCGTTGTCACCAGAAGGTTTTGATGGCTCCATCAATTATCCACAACAACGCACTCCAGGGTGAGGTTTTCCTCCCCGGACAGATCTTCGTATTCGGCGGCTTCGCACCGTGGGCTGATAACCCACAAGTATAGGGGATCGCAACAGTTTTCGAGGGTAGAGTATTCAACCCAAACTTATTGATTCGACACAAGGGGAGCCAAAGAATATTCTCAAGTATTAGCAGTTGAGTTGTCAATTCAACCACACCTAGATGACTTAGTATCTGCTACAAAGTATTTAGTAGCAAAGTAGTATGATAGTGATGGTAACAGTGGCAAAAGTAACGATAGCGGTTTTGTAGTAATTGTAACAGTGGCATCGGAAATGTAAAAAAGCAAAGCACAATAGGTGAAAAGCTCGTAGGCATTGGATCAGTGATGAATAATTATGTCGGATGCAATTCATCATGTAATAGTTATAACATAGGGTGACACAGAACTAGCTCCAGTTCATCAATGTAATATAGGCTTGTATTCCGAATATAGTCATACGTGCTTATGGAAAAGAACTTGCATGACATCTTTTGTCCTACCCTCCCGTGGCAGCTGGGTCCTAATGGAAACTAAGGGATATTAAGGCCTCCTTTTAATAGAGTACCGGACCAAAGCATTAACACATAGTGAATACATGAACTCCTCAAACTACGGTCATCACCGAGAAGTATCCCGATTATTGTCACTTCGGGGTTGTCGGATCATAACACATAATAGGTGACTATAGACTTGCAAGATAGGATCAAGAACTCACATATATTCATGAAAACATAATAGGTTCAGATCTGATGTCATGACACTCGGGCCCTAGTGACAAGCATTAAGCAGAGCAAAATCATAGCAACATCAATCTCAGAACATAGTGAATATTAGGGATCAAACCCTAACAAAACTAACTTGATTACATGGTAAATCTCATCCAACCCATCACCGTCCAGCAAGCCTACGATGGAATTACTCACGCACGACGGTGAGCATCACGAAATTGGTGATGGAGGATGGTTGATGATGACGACGGCGGCGAATCCCCCTCTCCGAGCCCAGAACGGACTCTAGATCAGCCCTCCCGAGAGAGATTAGGGCTTGGTGGCGGCTCCGTATCGTAAAACGCAATGAAACTTTCACTCTGATTTTTTTCTCCGTGAAACGGAATATATGGACTTGGAGTCGAGGTTGGTGGAGCATCAGGGGGGCGCGCCCAGGGGGAGGGGGCGCGCCCCCCACCCTCGTGGACAGGGTGTGGGCCCCCTGGCCTTGATTCTTTCGCCAGTATTTTTTATATTTTCCAAAAGTTATCTCCGTGAATTTGTAGGTCATTCCGAGAACTTTTATTTCTGCACAAAAATAACACCATGGCAGTTCTGCTGGAAACAGCGTCAATCCGGGTTAGTTCCATTCAAATCATGCAAATTAGAGTCCAAAACAACGGCAAAAGTATTTGGAAAAGTAGATACGATGGAGACGTATCAACTCCCCCAAGCTTAAACCTTTGCTTGTCCTCAAGCAATTCAGTTGACAAACTGAAAGTGATAAAGAAAAACTTTTACAAACTCTATTTGCTCTTGTTGTTGTAAATATGTAAAGCCAACATTCAAGTTTTCAGCAAAGATTATGAACTAACCATATTCACAATAACACTTAGGTCTCATATTTACTGATATCAATGGCATAATCAGCTAGCGAGCAAATAGTAATAAATCTCAGATGACAACACTTTCTCAAAACAATCATAATATGATATAACAAGATGGTATCTCGCTAGCCCTTTCTGAGACCGCAAAACATAAATGCAGAGCACCTTTAAAGATCAAGGACTGACTAAACATTGTAATTCATGGTAAAAGAGATCCAGTCAAGTCATACCCGATATAAACTAATAGTAATGCATGCAAATGATAGTGTGCTCTCCAGCGGGTGCTTTTTAATAAGAGGGTGATGACTCAACATAAAAGTAAATAGATAGGCCCTTCGCAGAGGGAAGCAGGGATTTGTTGAGGTGCCAGAGCTCAATTTTGAAATAGAGAGATAAATAACATTTTGAGCGGTATACTTTCACTGTCAACATAACAACTATGAGATCTCGATATCTTCCATGCTACACACATTATACGCGGTTCCCAAATAGAATGGTAAAATTTATACTCCCCCTCCACCAACAATCATCAATCCATCGCTTGCCCGAAACAACGGGTGCCTCCAACTAACAACAATCCTGGGGGAGTTTTGTTTAATTATTTTGATTTGCTTTGATCTTTTTGATCATGGGACTGGGCATCCCGGTTACCAGCCATTTTCTCGTGAATGAGGAGCAGAGTCCACTCCTCTTGAGAATAACCCACCTAGCATGGAAGATATAGACAACCCTAGTTGATACATGAGCTGCTCAAGCATACAAAACAGAATTTCATTTGAAGGTTTGGAGTTTGGCACATACAAATTTACTTGGAACGGCAGGTAGATACCGCATATTGGAAGGTATGGTGGACTCATATGGAATAACTTCTGGGTTTATGGAGTTTGGATGCACAAGCAGTATTCCCACTTAGTACAAGTGAAGCCTAGCAAAAGACTGGGAAGCGACCAACTGAGAGAGCGACAATAGTCATGAACATGCATTAAAATTAATCAACACCGAGTGCAAGCATGAGTAGGATATAATCCACCATGAACATAAATATCGTGAAGGCTATGTTGATTTTTGTTTCAACTACATGTGTGAACATGTGCCAAGTCGAGTCACTCAATTCATTCAAAGGAGGATACCACCCTATCATACCACATCACAACTATTTTAATAGCATGTTGGCACGCAAGGTAAACCATTATAAACTCCTAGCTAATTAAGCATGGCATAAGCAACTATAATCTCTAATTGTCATTGCAAACATGTTTATTCATAATAGCTGAATCGGGAACGATGAACTCATCATATTTACAAAAACAAGAGAGATCGAGTTCATACCAGCTTCTCTCATCTCAATCAGTCCATCATATATCGTCATTATTGCCTTTCACTTGCAGGACCGAATGATGTGTATAATAATAATAGTGCACGTGCATTGGACTAAGATGGAATCTGCAAGCATTCAACTCAAGAGAGAAGACAAGGTAATATGGGCTCTTGGTTAAAGTAAATCAATTATGCTTATGAGAGTCACTTAGACATTTTCATTATAGCCTTCTACTCTTGATCCCCAAAGGAAAGGAAAAGAAATAAAACTATTTACAGGGAAAGCTCGCAACAAGCAAAAGGAAGAACGAGAAATCTTTTTGAGTTTTTCTTTTAATTATTACTACTACAGGCATGGAAATTAAACTAACTAATTTTTTTTGGGTTTTCTTAAGGTTTTATCTAACACACAAGAAGAAAGCAGGAAAAATAAAATAAACTAGCATGGATAGTACAATGAAAGAGTATGAGCACCGACACTAGAATGAGTGTGTGAACATGAATGTAAAGTCAGTGAGGAATACGTACTCCCCAAAGCTTAGGCTTTTGGCCTAAGTTGGTCTATGGCCAAGGATCGCGGCTACTCTCCCCGGTGTACTGAGGAGTGTCATTGTACTGCCACTGGCTAGCGATCTCCTCCGGATCCCACTGATAAGATGATGGACAATAGGGGTCTAGTGGTGGTTCCGGCTCAGGCTTTGGGGCTGATGTCTGGCCTCGGTGCGCGTAAACAGCCTCCGACAAAACGAGGTAATAGCCTGCAGTTAAATCAAACAAAGAAGGTGCAGGCAGGGTAATAATCTCATTGTGTTTCTTATTAAATCTCAGGTTATACAGAAGCATCTTATCATCATTGCCAACAATAAACTCATGCGCTACCATGCTCCTGTAATCTAAAAACGTAAGAGGCAGCAGTGTCTCCTCTTTCTCATCATGCCTAATAGGTATCTCGAAATGTTTAGCAAGGCGTGCAGCATAGATACCTCCAAAGATGGGCCCCTTGTATGATTTAGGCTTAACGTTTAGCAATAACGGCACCCATACTAAAAGTGTTATCACCGAATAAGGCATGGAGCAGAATAATAATATCAGGAACACTGAAGTTTCCACTATTTCCACGACCAATTAAGCATCGACTAGCAAATATGGCAAAATAGCGTAAAACAGGAAAATGTATGCTAGTGATTCTCGCATCGGAACCCTTCTTCGATTCCCCTACAGTAATAGTATCAATGAAACCATCCACATCTTTACGATGTGGTTCATCTAAGCTACCCTCAAAGGGTATTCTACAAACTACGCAAAAATTACGTAATGACATTTCCTTAGCCTCATCATATAAATGAAAAGATACCGAAGGAGGTGAATTCTTAGGATAATAATAAAAGTTTTGCACGAAAGTATTGGTAAGTAAGAGATAATGTCCGATCCGGTCGTGGAGGAAGTTGGTGAGGCCCGCATTTTCAGCCAAAGAATAAAAGTCTTCATAAATCTCGGCTGCTCTCAAGAAATTATCACATGGCCACTCACAAGGCCTCACTTCCGCTACGCGAGGAAGATTATACTTGGCCTTTTCTTTCTCCTTAGCTTACTTATCCTTGGAGCTTTGGCTAGAAGAGCCCCTCAAGAACAACCTCTTCATCTTTTTATGAAAATTTCTGAAATTTTTAGTAACTTCAAAATAAAAGTGAATCAAACTAAACAAGATTGATAGCAACTACTCCCATAAGTGCCTAGAGACTATATCATGCATTAGAGTTACTTGGGACCTCATAAATTTAACATGCAAGCTCAAGAACAGGGTCACCTAAGCAGCAAGAATTTGCAATGAATAAAGCACTAGAACAAAAACTAATTGGATCATTGGAAGAGTCACATACCAAGCAACAATCTCCCAAAGCAGTTTTGTGAATGGAGCTTTGAGCAAGGAGATCAAAAATGGCAGCAAAATGAGCTAGAACTCGTGCTTGAGCTGGATGGGGATTTTTTTTGGAGGAAGATGGAGTGTGTGGGTGCAGGAATAAGTGGAGGGGAGCCACCGTGGGCCCACGAGGCAGGGGGGCGTGCCCTGTAGGGGTGAGCACACCCTGGACCCTCGTGGCCAGGTGCTTGCTCCCCCTGATGTGTTCTCAGTGCCAAATATTCTCAAATATTTCAGAAAAAATCATATGAAATTGGCTTGGCATTTGGAGAACTTTTATTTCTGGGATATTTTTTTTATTGCATAGATAATTCAGAAAACAGACAAAATATACTATTTCTACTTTATTTATTCTAATTAACAGGAATTAAAAAGAGGGTACAGAAGGTGGTGCCTTCTAGTTTCATCCATCTCATGATCATTGAAAGGAATCCACTAACAAGGTTGATCAAGTCTGGTTAACAAACTCATTCCGAATCACATGAAACCGGAGAAATTTCGAATTGATACTAGGTTACCTCAACGGGGATATGAACATCCCCAATAATAAGAATATCATACCTTTCTTTGCAGTAGGAAGAGGAAATTCAAAACTTCCATTAATTATTGATGGAATTTTCCCAATAGAGTTTATGTTGTGAACTTGAGGTTGTTTCCTCGGAAAGTGTACCATATGCTCATTACCATTAACATGAAAGGTTACATTGCCTTTGTTGCAATCAATAACAGCACCTGCAGTGTTTAAAAAGGGTCTACCAAGGATAATCGACATACTGTCGTCCTTAGGAATGTCAAGAATGACAAAGTCTATTAAGATAGTAATATTCGCAACAACAACAGACACGTCCTCACATATGCCGACAGGTATAGCAGTTGATTTATCAGCCATTTGCAAGGATATCTCAGTAGGTGTCAACTTACTTAATTCAAGTCTACGGTATAAGGAAAGAGGCACAACACTAACACCGGCTCCTAAATCACATAAGGCAGTTTTAACATAATTTCTTTTTATGGAGCATGGTATAGTGGGTACTCCGGGATCACCAAGTTTCTTAGGTATTCCACCCTTAAAGGTATAGTTGGCAAGCATGATGGAGATTTCAGCTTCGGGTATTTTTCTTTTATTTGTAATGATATCTTTCATGTATTTAGCATAAGGGTTTGTTTTAAGAATATCGGTTAAGCGCATACATAAGAAAATAGGTCTAATCATTTCAGCAAAGTGCTCAAAGTCCTCATCATCCTTTTTCTTGGATGGTTTAGGAGGAAAAGGCATCGGTTTCTGAACCCATGGTTCTCTTTCCTTACCATGTTTCCTAGCAATAAAGTCTCTCTTATCATAACGTTGATTTCTTGATTGTGGGTTATTAAGATCAACAACAGGTTCAATTTCTATATCTTTGTTATTGCTAGGTTGAGCATCTACATGAACATCATCATTATCATTATCATTAGGTTCATGTTCATCTCCAGATTGTGTTTTAGCATCAGAGATAGAAATATCATTAAGATTCTCAGGTGTTTCTACATTAGGTTCACTAGAAGCATGCAAAGTCCTATCATTTTTCTTTTTCTTCTTTTTAGAAGGACTAGGAGCATCTAAATTATTTTTCTGAGAACCTTGTTCAATTCTCTTAGGGTGGCCTTCAGGATACAAAGGTTCCTGAGTCATTTTACCAGTTCTAGTAGCCACTCTAACAGCAAAATCATGTTTATTATTTAATTCGTCAAGCAATTCATTCCGAGCCTTAAGTACTTGTTCGGCTTGAGTGGTGACCATAGAGACATGTTTACTAGTGAGTTTAAGTTCACCCTTAACTCTAGACATATAATCACTCAAGCGTCCAATCATATAAGTACTATTTTTCAACTGTCTACTAACATAATCATTGAAATTTTCTTGTTTATCCATAAAGTCATCAAATTCATCCAAACATTGGCTATGAAATTTAGTAGACGGGATTTCAACTTTATCATATCGATAGAGAGAATTTACCTTCACTACCTGTGTTGGGTTATGAAGGCAATGTGTTTCTTCAACAGGCGGTATATTAAGACCATGTATTTCTTCAATAGGAGGTAAATTCTTAACATCTTCAACTTTAATACCTTTTTCTTTCATTGATTTCTTTGACTCTTGCATATCTTCAGGACTCAGAAATAGAACACCCTCTTCTTTGGAGTTGGTTTAGGAATAGGATCAGGAGTTGGCTCAATTGGCTCAGGAAGAGTCCAATTACTTTCATTAATCAACATATTATTCAACAACAATTCATCTTGGTCGGCTGTTCTTTCCCTAAAAACACAACCAGCACAACTATCCAAGTGGTCCTTGGAAGCATCAATTAGTCCATTATAAAAGATATCAAGTATTTCATTTTTCTTAAGAGGATGATCAGGCAAAGCTTTAAGTAATCGGAGAAGCCTCCCCAAGCTTGTGGGAGACTCTCTTCTTCAATTTGCACAAAATTATATATTTCCCGCAAGGCAGTTTGTTTCTTATGAGCAGGGAAATATTTAGCAGAGAAGTAATAGATCATATCCTGGGGACTACGCACACAACCAGGATCAAGAGAATTAAACCAAGTTTTAGCATCACCCTTTAATGAGAAAGGAAATATTTTAAGGATATAATAATAGCGAGACTTCTCATCATTAGTAAACAAGGTGGCTATATCATTCAACTTGGTAAGATGTGCCACAACAGTTTCAGATTCATTGCCATAAAAAGATTCAGATTCAACCAAAGTAATTATCTCAGGATCAATAGAGAATTCATAATCCTTATCAGTAACAAAGATAGGTGAAGTAGCAAAAGCAGGGTCATATTTCATTCTAGCATTCAGAGTTTTCTGTTTAAGTTTAGCTAGTAATTTCTTAAGATTAGATATATCATTGCAAGCAAAAAGATCTCTAGCAGTTTCTTCATCCATAACATAACCCTCAGAAACAACAAGAAATTCATATTTAGGGGGAGAACATTCATCATCACTACCATCAATATTATCAGTTTCAATAATTTCATTCTCCCTAGCTCTAGCAAGTTGTTCATCAAGAAATTCACCTAATGGCACAGTAGTATCAAGCATAGAAGTAGTTTCATCACAAGTATCATGCATAGTAGAAGTGGCATCATCAATAACATGCGACATATTTGAATTCATAGCAGTAGCAGGTTTAGGTGTCGCAAGTTTACTCATAACGGAAGGAGAATCAAGTGCAGAGCTAGATGGCAGTTCCTTACCTCCCCTCGTAGTTGAGGGATAAATTTTAGTTCTTTGATCTTTCAAGTTCTTCATAGTGATCAGCATATATAAATCCCAAGTGACTCAAATAATAGATCTATGCTCCCCGGCAATGGCGCCAGAAAATAGTCTTGATAACACACAAGTAGGATCGCAACAGTTTTCGAGGGTAGAGTATTGAACCCAAATTTATTGATTCGACACAAGGGGAGCCAAAGAATATTCTCAAGTATTAGCAGTTGAGTTGTCAATTCAACCACACCTGGATGACTTAGTATCTGCAGCAAAGTATTTAGTAGCAAAGTAGTATGATAGTAATGGTAATAGTGGCAAAAGTAACGATAGCAGTTTTGTAGTAATTGTAATAGTGGCAACAGAAAGATAAATAAGCAAAGCACAATAGGTGAAAAGCTTGTAGGCATTGGATCAGTGATGGATAATTATGTCGGATGCAATTCATCATGTAATAGTTATAACATAGGGTGACACAGAACTAGCTCCAGTTCATCAATGTAATGTAGGCATGTATCCCGAATATAGTCATATGTGCTTATGGAAAAGAACGTGCATGACATCTTTTGTCCTACCCTCCCATGGCAGCGGGGTCCTAATGGAAACTAACGGATATTAAGGCCTCCTTTTAATAGAGTACCGGACCAAAGCATTAACACATAGTGAATACATGAACTCCTCAAACTACGGTCATCACCGAGAAGTATCCCGATTATTGTCACTTCGGGGTTGTCGGATCATAACACATAATAGGTGACTATAGACTTGCAAGATAGGATCAAGAACTCACATATATTCATGAAAACATAATAGGTTCAGATCTGGAATCATGGCACCCGGGCCCTAGTGACAAGCATTAAGCATAGCAAAGTCATAGCAACATCAATCTCAGAACATAGTGGATACTAGGGATCAAACCCTAACAAAACTAACTTGATTACATGGTAAATCTCATCCAACCCATCACCGTCCAGCAAGCCTATGACGGAATTACTCACGCACGGTGGTGAGCATCATGAAATTGGTGATGGAGGATGGTTGATGATGACGACAGCGACAAATCCCCCTCTCCGGAGCCCTGAACGGACTCCAAATCAGCCCTCCCAAGAGAGATTAGGGCTTGGCGGCGGCTCCGTATCGTAAAACGCGATGAAACTTTCTCTCTGATTTTTTTTCTCCGCGAAACGGAATATATGGAGTTGGAGTTGAGGTCGGTGGAGCATCAGGGGGCCCACGAGACAGGGGGCGCGCCTAGGGGGAGGGGGCGCGCCCCCACCCTCGTGGACAGGGTGTGGGCCCCCTGCCCTTGATTCTTTTGCCAGTATTTTTTATATTTTCCAAAAGTTATCTCCATGGATTTGCAGGTCATTCCGAGAACTTTTATTTCTGCACAAAAATAACACCATGGTAGTTCTGCTGAAAACAACGTTAGTCCGGGTTAGTTCCATTCAAATCATGCAAATTAGAGTCCAAAATAAGGGCAAAAGTGTTTGGAAAAGTAGATACGACGGAGATGTATCACGGGCCAACTCGCTTGGCCATCTGGAGCAGATTGACAGCTATGCCCCTGGTCATCATGCCAGGTTTGGAAGCTTGAACTACACCACCGACATCCGCAGAGACTTGATCTTCTATGGATTCGAGCCCATGACAGCCGCACCCTGCCGCCACGATGAACATCACCTAAATCTTTCATCGGACCATGCTCAGGAGATAGCGCATGTAACTGCTCTGGCCTTAGAGCCAGAACAGATTGCGCCATTCGAGGACGAGAGGCTCAACCCTGCCACGGAAACCGCAGGCTCAGCGGCATTAGAGCTGAACACAGATCTGACCTCCAACGAGGCATGTGTCATCGGAACCTCGGACTCGTCCGTGGACATAGGTTCCGAACCACGTGTATCCGCGCCTGTCAATCAGGCGCCGATCATTGAGTTCAGCTCCGCGGATATCTTCCGGCACTCGCCTTTAGGCGATGTGCTAAACTCATTAAGGGCCCTTGCCTTATCTGGGGATTCTCAACCGAACTATATCTGGTTCGAATTGGAAGCCAAGAGCGCAGAGTTTCAATCCCCACCAACCACCCACTTCATAGCCACTGTCAAAGATTTGACCGACATGCTCGATTATGACTCTGAAGACATCGACGGTATGGACAACAATGCCAGAGAGGAGGAGATGCAAGAGCCACCGCGCACAAGGCACTGGACGGCCACCTCCTCGTATGACGTATATATGGTGGATACACCCAAGGAAAATAATGGCGATGACAAAAAGGATTCAGTCGAGGATAAGCCTCCTGAAAATCAGTCAAAGTGCTGATGTCAGCGGCACCGCTCCAAATCACGCCATGGTAAAAACAGTGATACCAAAACTGGAGAAAATAACACTCCGGACGATGCTGAAGACAACGAAGACCCCATCGAGCCAACTTTCGAACATGCAAAACGGGAAGAAGGGTGAGCCAGCCCTGATGAACAGGCCATGAACGAAGGCTCGGAGGACAATAATTACATGCCTCTCTCCAAGGACGAGGTGAGCCTCGGCGACGAAGACTTTATCGTGCCAGAGGATCCCGTCGAGCAGGAGCGTTTTAAGCACCAGCTAATAGACACTACAAAGAGCCTAAAGAAGAAGCAGCATAAGCTTCAAGCTGATTAAGATCTCCTCACTGATAGATGGACTGAGGTCCTGGCAGCCGAGGAATATGGACTCGAACAGCCAACCAAAAGTTACCCGAAGCGCAAATTGCTACCTCAATTCGATGACGAGGCGCTGGAGCCTGTACTACCCGTGTATAATGCAGCTGACCGACCACCACGTGGCCGGGATAAAGCGGCAACTCAGTACGAACACCAGCCCGCACTACCTCGTCGAACAAATAGAAACACAACAGCTCGGGGATACACACATAACCTGCGGCATGACTTGGAAGGCAAAGCAGGCTAGACCAGATCGATCTATGGATCGCGAGGGCGCGCCCCCATACACAACGACGTCCGCCTTGCCGGATGTAACAAATACAACCCTGTTCGGGCCGAATACCGCAAACTAGCTCCACCAGAGCTGCGTCGCGACGTGGCCCGACATAGAGGCGCCGCACACCCCCTATGCTTCACTCATGAAGTAATGGAACATGAAATCCCATAAGGGTTTAAACCTGTAAACATCGAATCATATGATGGGACAACAGATCCCGTGGTATGGATTGAGGATTTTCTTCTCCATATTCATATGGCCCGCGGTGATGATCTCCACGCCATCAAGTACCTCTCGCTAAAACTCAAGGGACCAGCTCAGCATTGGTTGAACAGTCTGCCTGAAAACTCCATCGGCAGTTGGGAGAACCTGGAAGATGCCTTCCTCGACCACTTCCAAGGTACCTACGTTCGACCTCCGGATGCCGACGACCTAAGTCACATAATCCAACAGCCGAGAGAGTCAGCTAGGAAATTCTGGACTAGGTTCTTAACTAAAAAGAACCAGATCGTCGACTGTCCGGATGCCGAAGCCCTAGCGGCTTTGAAACACAACATTAGTGACGAATCGCTCGCCCAACACCTCGGCCAAGAAAAGTTGAAGTCCATGGCAGCCCTTACGACGCTTATGACCCGCTTTTGTGCGGGCGAAGATAGCTGGCTAGCTTGTAGCAACAACAACTCAGGTAAAACTGGCACTTCTGAAGCCAGAGATAGCAATGGCAAGCCCTAACGCAGCAGACACAAGCGTCGAAACAACGGTGACAACACCAAAGACATGGCAGTCAATGCCGGATTCAGTGGCTCCAAGTCCGGTCAGCGAAAGAAGCCATATAAAAGAAACAATCCGGGCCTGTCTAATTTGGACCGCATACTCGATCGTCCATGCCAAATCCACGGCGCTCCTGATAAACCAGCCAACCATACTAACAGAGAATGTTGGGTGTTTAAACAGGCTGGCAAGTTAAACACCGAGCACAAGGAGAAGGAGTCGCAAAGCGATGATGATGACGAGGAGCCCCGCCCACCGAAAACAGGGGGTCAGAAGAAGTTTCCCCCCAAGTCAAGACGGTGAACATGATATACGCTACCCATATACCCAAGAGGCAGCGCAAGTGTGCACTCAGGGACGTCTACGCGGTGGAGCCAGTCGCCCTAAAATTTAACCCATGGTCGTCCTGCCCAATCACTTTTGATCGCAGATACCACCCGACTAGTATCCGTCATGGCGGTTCAGCCGCACTGGTCCTCGACCCAATCATCGATGGGTTTCATCTCACACGAGTCCTAATGGACGGTGGCAGCAGCCTGAACCTGCTATATCAGGATACAGTGCGCAAAATGGGTATTGACCCCTCAAGAATAAAACCCACTAAAACCACCTTTAAAGGTGTCATCCCAAGCGTAGAGGCCCGCTGTACGGGCTCAATCACACTGGAAGTGGTCTTCGGATCCTCGGATAACTTCTGCAGCGAAGAGTTAATCTTCGATATCGTCCCTTTCCGTAGTGGCTATCACGCACTGCTCGGACGAACTGCATTTGCTCGATTCATTGCGGTGCCACACTATGCTTATCTCAAGCTAAAGATACCCGGTCCACGTGGTATCATAACAGTCAATGGAAACACGGAACGCTCCCTTCGTACTGAGGAGCACACCGCTGCCCTCGCAACAGAAGCATAGAGCGGCCTCTTCAGGTTGAACCTTAATTCGGCGGCCAAGCTCCCGAACACTGTCAAAAGAGTCTGAACTACCCTGCAGCGGGACAGTCTAGCTCGTCAAGAGCTTGACTAGCAATTCGGCCTCCGTCCCAACCCCGACCAAACTGCGGCCTTCGTACCGCGCGTACATAACTACGCACTAAAGATACCATGGGATAGACAGAGGCACAGCTAGGTTGTGTTCCACAATGCAGCTCAACCGCTCCTGGACACACATTATTTTACATTTTCTTTTTCTTTTCAGGTTACTTTTTGTCTAGGCCGTTACTGGCGACCTGATTGCTGGACCTATCAAAGGACGGATATACCAAGGAGGGAAGTAGCTCGACCGCGCGAGGGAATCTCTAGATATTCTTCTCGATGATCATTCTATCTGTCACTGGATCCGCACGCAGTTCCCCCTGGTCTCAGCATGTTCCTAAATCATATTGTTTATCGCACTACTTGTACTTATACGCTTTGACGTATTATTAAATTACAATGAAATTTGCAGCTCTATTTATATGACATTCACTTGCTGTTTCATTTTTTGATATTTTTGTCAAATTGCAACCGTACACTCTGGTATGCTTTAATTCGCCAGGGGCTTCATTGTACCCCATAACACGGCAAGAAAGTCTGAACACCTTTACAGTTGTTCAGCACCCCGAACTTATAGCATTATATGCATCGGCTCCGAATCATGTCTTGGGTCAATAGTTGGGTTTCCCGGCTCCTGTGCTTGCTACCTTACATTCCTCTATATCGGCTAGGGTAGTAAAGGTAGAACTACTGCGATTGTGTCCCGATTCTTCCGGATGAGCACCTCAGTAGAGAAAGCCGAAAACCAACTATCATGATGTGGCGAGAGCTGGTCAGATGTTCGAGAGGTCACAAAATCTTTAACGATTTCTTCCACATTATGCGATATCTAATGCATCGTTCGACGAATCAGTTTTTATCCGATTAGGTGTTTACAGAACCCCAAGTTCGGACTTCCGAACACTAGGGGCTGCGCCTACATTTTTTTACTGTCAAACTCCTATGGCTAAGTGAGGGTGATAAAGCCTTATACTCTGATTGCCTGGTTCCTTGTGCTAAACACCTTCTTTAAGGACCAAAATCTAGAGTAAAGAGTGTTTAGATTTATCCCGAACACCACCGTACTTCCTATGTGGGGGCAGAAGCCGACGACTGGCCAACACTCAGAATTAATATAAAAATGGCCACACAGGAGGTAAAAATTTCAAATAACAAGCATTATATTACATAACGACCTTGTCCCATATTACATCACAAGATAACATGAATGTATTCATGGGAATATAATATCCTTGGCACATTGCTCTGCCAGAAGGCGGGATCCCTCCAAGACACTTACATAGTACATCTCGAGCTTGCGGTGCTCCTTCCCTGCGGGCGGTCCTTCGGTCATCAGCTTCATGGCATTCATCTTTGCCCAGTGCACCTTGGTGCGGTCGAAGGTCATTCGCGCGCCTTCGATGCAGACCGACCGCTTGATGGCGTCAAGCCGAGGGCAGGCACTAACCAGCCGCTTCACAAGTCCGAAGTAGCTGCTGGGAATAGCTTCGGCAGGACATAGTCGGATTATCAAATCCTTCATGGCTAGTTTGGCCGCCCTATGCAGCTCGACCAGCTGTTTTAGCTGATCGATAAAGGGCACTGGATGTTCTGGCGCAAGATATTGCAACCAGAACAGCTTCTCCATAGAGCTCCCCTCTTCGGCTTGGTAGAATTATGTGGCATCGGACATGCTGTGCGGCAGATCCGCAAACACTCCTGGAGAACTCCGAATTCGGGTCAGTAAAAGGAACTTTTCCTTCACATATTTGCTCTGCGTAATAAATGCCTTACCCGCCGTGATTTTTCTGGCCTCCTGGATTTCCTAGAGGGCGCCTTGGGCTTCAACCCGGGCATCGTGTGCGGATTGACGAGCCTTGGTGAGTTCAGATTCTTTATCCGCCATACTCTGCTCAAAGATCACACACTTCTTCACGGCCTCTTGGAGCTCTTGTTGAACCTCAATGACCCTGGCCTCGTGCTTTTCACGAGCGGCCTGCTCCTTGGCCGCTTTCTTTTCGGCCTCGGCTAGCGCCTTCTTGAGAGCCTCGACCTCAGTTGCCGCTCCTAATATATGTCATGACATTTTTTAGTCAAAATAAATTATTCATCCGTATTGAATACAAACAAGGTTATTCCATACCTTGGTTATCCTCCAGTTGCTTCTTTACATGGTCGAGCTCTTTCTCAGCCTGCTCCAGACTCTGCTTCAGTCCGGAGACCTCCGCGGTATGAGAGGTTGCAGTCAATAAGGACGCCTACTTATTCACGTAGATATTTCATAGTTAGTCTCCTGCGAAAATTATTTCATCCTTTGTCCGGCTTTTCTTTTTGAACACCGAACAGTGTATCAGGGGCTACTATCTATATTGTGACATTATTTTTATATTTAACTTCACTGCTTACCTCAAAGCCTGTTAGAAGGCTGGTGCAGGCTTCGGTCAACCCGCTTTTGGCGGACTGAATCTTCTCAATCATTGCGCCCATAAGGGTACTATGCCCTTCAAAAATGGAAGCGCTTCGCATCACCACCAACAAAGAATCCGGCGCCTCTGGGTGGACAGACGTCACCGATGGAATAGGCGCACCCTCTTATGTTGAAGGGGGTTGCTTGCCTGATTCCGGATCCGTATTGGTCTCCGGAATTGTGTCTGGCCGGGGGGCTGAATTCAGGATGGCCCCCGCTGTCAGTATCCATGGGAGTCTGCTCCCTCATCTGTCCGGTTGCCGGGGTTTGACCCTCCCGTGTTGCCCCGACGGTCTCCTGAGCTCCTCCCTGGCCTGGGTTTCTTTGGGATGACACCTCGGTGTTGTCCATGCCCTTGGGGGAGGAGGCCGTCAGGAGGGTCCCGTTGTCCATCGCATCCAGGTCTAGCGAGTCCTCTGATGAAGATCGCTCGACGTTGGACCTGGCCAGACTGCAAAATGCGTGATTCAACATATTAATACTATGCAATAGTGAGGCTAGATATATGAATGTGTCCGGGTTTCTTTGTACTCAGGATTTGGCCAGGGGCTTGACCCTGGGTTCCCACTCCAGGCTACTGTCGGTGGTTGTGGTGGATTTGTCTAAAAGGGAAGCTTTCCCCTTCTTAGACGTTTCGGCCTCCAAACGTTTGGAGGCCGTCCTCTTCTTTCTCCCCCTCGCAGGGGGGAATGGCTTTCCTATTCTTCTTCCTGCTCTTCCTCGTCTTCTTCGGCGGAGGAGTGGGCCTCGGCGTCTTCGGACACCACGTCCGAAGCACCCTTGCGACGGAGACCGCTCCTGGTCTCCTTGGCCTCCTTCTTGGCCTTCTTCTTTGGTGCCTTATAAGGCGCCGGGACCAGCATCTTCGTCAGAAGTGGGCCTGCTTGTTCTTTGGGCAGCGGGGCCGGATAGTAGATCCGCTCTACCTTGTTCGTCCAGCCTGGGAGAATCATTAGGGAAATATTAGGCGTTTCCCTCAAGTATGCAAATAAAGAATACACCTTGAAAACATGTAAATACTTACCGAACTTGCGGGACGGGACAATTTGTACCCACGATCCTCCGCGGTGTCCGACCATGACTTGCCAGGCTTGAATATCACCTTCCAAATGTCTTCGTGCGTTGTGCCAAAGAACTCTAGCAGGGTCTGGTGCTTGGCCGGATCGAACTCCCATAGATTGCAAGTCTGGCATTGGCATGCAAGGATCCGGCGAACTAGCATCACCTGGACCACATCGACAAGATTGATATTCTTGTCCCCCATGCTCTTGATACGCGCCTGGAGCGTCGTCAGCTTGTCTGATGAAGACCAGTCTAGGCCCTTGTCGGGCCAAGACGTAAGCCGCAATGGGGCTCCAAATTGAAATTCGGGAGCTGCGTCCCATTTGGTGCCGCGTCGCTCAGTGATGTAGAACCACTGTTGTTGCCACCCTGTACCTGATGTCCATTTGACATTGGGCATCTTGCTCACCATGGAGCCTCCGCACTCGGCGTGCTCGCCACCTACCACCTTCGGCTTCATGTTGAAGATCTTTAGCCATAGTCCGAAGTGTGGAGGGATGCGGAGGAAGTCCTCGCACATGACGATAAATGTCGAGATGTTGAGGAAGGAATTGGGGGATAGGTCATGGAAATATATCCCGTAGTAATACATGAGCCCGCGAACGAATGGGTGGAGGGGAAACCCCAACCCGCAGACAAAATGAGGGAGGAATACAACCCTCTCATGGGGTTCTGGAGTAGGGACGATCTGTCCTGCAGCCGGGAGACGGTGCGCGATCTCCTTGGCCAGATACCCGGCCTCCCGGAATTTCTGGATATCCTTCTCCTTGACGGAGGAAGCCATCCACTTGCCCTGTGCTCTAGATCCGGACATGGTTGGAGTGCTTTTGGGGGCGGAAGAGATGGAAGCTTTGGCGCTGGAGCTCGAGAATGGGGAAGCAGAGAGAAGGCATGGGTGAAAGAGTTGGATCCTTATCCCTTTATAAAGACAGTGAATATCAAGCGCCTCCCCACTTGCCCTAAAAACTTGCTTATCCCCAAGGGCCGTGCAAACAGTGCGGTGGGATTACCCATACCCGTATTGATGAGAATCCCGCAATAAGGGGACACAATCTCTGCTTTTACGAGACGTGCCAATGGAACCGCATCTTGAAACATGGGGCGGTGGGCTAAAAAACGGTTCGAATAATAACCGGGCGTCGATGTGATGTCATGTTGTAAAAAGTTGTCAGCAGATTGAACTCGTGAATTATTGTACTCTCTACGGTTGTGTGTGGTATTTGTTTTGCAGAGTCGGATACGTTTCTTGTGTTCGAAAGAATATTTGGAGTATTCGGAGGAGGAACCTGCCTTGCAATGCCGAAGACAATCTGCACGCCGGACACCTCGTCATTGAAGCCTGGTTCAGGGGCTACTGAGGGAGTACTGGATTAAGGGGTCCTCGGACATCCGGACTATTGATGTGGGCCGAACTGTAGGGCTATGAAGATACAAGACTGAAGATTCTCTCCCATGTCCGGATGGGACTCTCCTTGGCATGGAAGGCAAGCTTGACGATCGGATATGTAGATTCCTTTCTCTGTAACCGACTCTGCACCCTAGTCGCCTCCGGTATCTATGTAAACCGGAGGGCTTAGTCCGTAGGGACAGATAGACAATCCTCATAGGCTATACTTCTAGGGTTTAGCCATTACGATCTCGTGGTAGATCAAATCTTGTAATACTCATATCATCAAGATCAATATAGCAGGAAGTAGGGTATTACCTCGGTAGAGAGGGCCCGAACGTGGGTAAACATCGTGTCCCCCGCCTCCTGTTACCATCGACCTTAGACGCACAGTTCGGGACCCCCTACCCGAGATCCGCTGGTTTTGACACCAACAGCTAGGACCTTGGTCCATCTATCGTTGAGTGTATCCTGTTCGGCTTGAAGCTGCTGTTGTTTCTTTTTCAGGCTCCGCGCGGTGGCGATGAGCTATGGCTTGAAGTGTTCTTGTTCGACGGGTTCCTCTGGGATGATGAAATCATCGTCACCAAGGCTAACATCCTCTTCAGAGACAGGTAAATAGTTACTATCTTCTAAATCCTCGTGATCAGCATGTTCGGGGCTGTATTGACCCTCTTCCCTTTCATCTTGCTCAAACGTAGGCTCGACGGGGTGGTCGGGGTCTTCGGTGTTGTCCGGAGTGTCATTATCTTCAGTGCCGGTATTGCTTTCCCTTGCCTGACATGATCGTGAGCGGCGCCTTTGACACCGACGCTTTGGTGGTCATTGATGGGCTTGTCCTCGTCTGGATCTCGAGTGCCATTGTCGTCCTTATTCTCACGTGTATCCATCATGTATACATCATAGGTAGAGGTGGCCGTCCAACTCCCAGTGATGGGCGGGTCGGATCTTGGTTCGGTTTTGACATTGTCGTCCATGTCGTCGATATCTTCAAAGGCGTAATCTAGCATGTCGGTTAGATCCTCGACATCGGCTATTAAGTGGGTGGTGGGTGGGATGTAAAATTCCCTGTTCTCAGCCCCCAGTTCGAGCTGGGTATAGTTCGGAGGCGATACCTCCGTGATGGCGAGAGATTGTATTAAGTCCAGATCTTCGTTTAAAAGCGAGAGCTGGACAGATGTCTGCGGATCTGCGGGACTAGGCTCGGCGATAACCTCTTGCCCGAGCCCGAGGGGCATAGACTTCGAGAGTTCGGAGTTCGAGTCCGAAGGCGAGTCTGGCTCCCCGACAACGGGAAGAGTCCCATTTGACTCCGGGTCCGCCAATGGTGCGGTCGTCTCTGAGTCTCCGGCTGGAAGCTCCATGGGGGAAAAGAGTCCGGCGAGGTTTATCCTCCCGTCTTCGGACGATGCGGTCCACTCCAGATCTAAGGCCGGGCCGAGCGTGAGTGTCGACCCTTGGATGGGATCTGATAGTAGATCTTAAGGGCCTTCTTCGTGCGGGCGAGGAGCGGCGGCCAAGGCCGTGAAGCCTTCAAAGATCAGGTCTCCTCTGATATCGGCGATGTAGTTTAGACTTCCAAACCTGATCTGGTGACCAAGGGCATAGCTGTCGACCTGCTCGAGGTAACCGATCGAGTTGGCATGTAGCACAAAGCTGCCAAACACAAAGAGGCGAGCCATCGATTCCTCAGCCGACAACACAACGAAACTCTCAATGAAAGCACCAATGTCGGTGTTAAAACCGGCAAATCTCGGGTAGGGGGTCCCAAGCTGCGTGTCTAAGGATCAATGGTAACAAGAAGACAAGAGGGACACGATGTTTACCCAGGTTTGGGCCCTCTTAAAGGAGGTAAAATCCAACGCCCTGCTTGATTGTATTCGAAGAGTGTAGGGGTTACAAGAGTTGATCTACCTCGAGATCGTAATGGATAAACCCTAGTTGTCTAGCCTATGATTATTCTGATAGCCTCTATGGTCTAAACCCTCCGGTTTATATACACACCATAGGGGCCTAGGGCTGTACAAATTCGGTTTGCAGAGGAAGGAAATAGTACACCCGAACACCAAGCTTGTTGTCCATGCATATAGGAGTCCTACCCGGACACGGGGGATAGTCTTCTGTTTTATCTTCACGACCAATCAGTCTGGCCCATATCGACTAGACCGGACACCCGAGGACCCCCTAATCCAGGACTCCCTTACCCACTAAGCCAGGGCGTAACCGCTTCAGTGCGCGCACGCTCAATTTCAAATCCTGAGATTTCAGCGAGAAATCAATCTAATTGATTACCTCCCGCTCCTTTCCTAAAGGACACCCGTCGGCCCGACCGACCACCTTCCTAAGGTTGTCGTGCACTTGGACACGTAAAACACCCGACTGAAGTCGTCTTCAGGACCGCAATGGGATGAGCTTGACGCCCCTCTGCGGGTTAACTTGACCCTTTCACTATGCTCCAAGGCACGAGCCTCATAAATTTGGACTTGGAGATGGCCTGTGTTGGCGTTCCCTGGGATAAAGAGTGGCGTCTCTCTGGAGACTCAGACCTTGCGCTGGCGTCATCACTCGAGTTTCATGGCATGCCCTCACCTGGACCTCAAGTCTATCTCTCCCGAGAGACACACAAATGCCACCAAGTTTTGCCCAGGGATCAACACTATTAGACCACTCGGAAAACCTTTAGTCTAGAATCCGCTGCGGTTTCACTTAAGGATAACCAGTTGAGAACGGACATGGAGTGGCCCTGAAGCACTCGGACCACCTTAGTAGGCAGCGGCCGTTGTTCTGGGGCTCGATCTCGGGGCACACTCCGCCATTGAATCGCAAGCGAGAGAGCTGTCATTTCCTTCTTTGGAAGGACTACTTTGAGACACCCAACCCGCTCTTCAAAAATCACCGATTTCGGCGCCGTTTCCATATGGCTAGGCATGTTTTCAACTGTATTCGGGAGGGGGTTATCGGATGCGATAAGTATTTCGAGTGCAAGGAGGATGCCCTTGGAAAGATTGCTCCTCTTATCAGAAATGCACTGCAGCTATTCGAATTCTTGCATACGGAGTGTCTGGTGATCTCATTGATGACTACATCCATATGAGCGAGTCTACGTGCCTAGACTCAACGTACAAGTTCTGCAAGGTTGTGGTTGCAGGTTTAGCCCTGAGTACTTGAGAGAGCCAACTGCTGAAGATACAACCCTCTTATTGGCGATGAATGCCAGCAGAGGGGCTTCCCAGGGATGCTTGTCCATATAGACTGCATGCACTGGGAGTGCAAGAACTGCCCTTCTGCTTGGCAAGGGCAGTATAGGGGCCATGTCAAGGTTTGGACTGTCATACTTGAGTCTGTGGCCTCACAAGATCTCTGTATCTGGCAGTCTTTCTTCGGCATGGCCAGATCACACAATGATATCAACGTGTTTCAACACTCGCCGGTGTTTAAAAGGTTTGCCGAAGGCAACTGCCCGCCGGTGAATGTTAACATCAACGAGCACAAGTACAATAAAGGACACTACCTAGCCGATGGTATCTATCCTTAGTGGACCACTATTGTGAAGACAATCCCAAACCCTGTCAGAGAGAAGAAGAGGAGATTTTCCCAAGAGCAAGGGAGTGCTAGGAAGGATGTCGAGTGTGCCTTTAGTGTTCTGCAATCTCGATGGGGCATCATTCGGTATCCTGCTAGAACTTGGAGCACCAAGAAGTTCTGGGAGGTGATGCTTGCTTGTGTGATCATGCACAATATGAACGTAGAGGATGAGCACCCAAAACGTATCTACGATCAAGGATTTTAGTTCAGGGTGACAATTTTGTGCCTGAGCACAAAGGAGGAGCGGCAACGTTTGCACAGTTCACCCAATTTCATCATCAAATACGTGATTGGGAAACTCACATCCAGGTGCAAGATGATTTGGTTGAGTATATGTGGACTCATGTTGGCGACCAATAGATGTAACTTTTTTAAAAATGTATTTGAGACAATTTAATTTTTATTCAGCTTGTAAACTACGATATTTTTATTTGGGTTGTGAAACTATGATATATTTGTGTACTTGTGAAACCATGCGAAATGTGTGTATATTGGTTGAAAAACACGACAAGCCGGCCGTGCGAGCAAATATGGGTCAGCGTGTTGGGCGCACTGCCGACCCAAACCAAAAACAGGGCGGACGCCGAGTGGGCGGCCGACCCAAATGAACAAAACATGCGTTCATTTGGGTCGGCGCGTTGGAGTTGCTCTTATACTTGCAACTTGTGGCTCATTTTAAAAAACTAAACTCAAACAAATTTAACAATATTTTATGGCAAAATGTGGCACTCCTATGCCTTAGAGCATCTTCAACAGGCACCAAAAAACTACTCCACACGCTAAAATTTGGGATTTTTGGGCACCGGACAGCCCCAGTAGAAGGTGTAAAATAGTGCGCGCGCAAAAAAAGGTTAAGCGCGCGCTGAAAGACGCTATCGCATGCTGCAAATTTGAGGCGTCGGATTGCATGCACTTCACAAGTTACATTATGTGTTTTTTTTGGATGCGCGTTTTTGGCATCTGGTAAACTAATGTTGGATCCGGCGTGATAAAATTATTTTAGGGCGCGAAACTTTTGTGCGCGCGTTGGAGACCAAACAGCCCGTTCATCTCTTGTTCTTCTCACTGCAAAGGGAGCCGGTCCAAGGCAAGGCCCCTGTATATCCTTTCCACACTACTAGGAAAAGGCATGCTAGTGGCGCACTACCGGTGCGCCACTAGCATCACGCCATTAGAATTAAATTCTAATGGCGCACCACTGGTGCGCCATTAGTATCTGGTGTTCTAATGGCGCACCACGTAGTGCGCTATTAGTATTGCCCACAGTGCGCCACTAGTATCTGCTATACTAATGGCGCACCACATGGTAGTGCGCCATTAGTAACAATTTTTTTTATTTTTTTTCGTTTTTTCTTAATCTCAGGTCACTATTTCACATATGAGATATCCAACACATATATATATACAACAAGCATCCATATAACAATCATATCCAACACACAAGTTTCATCATATGTACATACATAGCCAACACATAGTTCCATCGTTACATATTACAAAAGTTTCACATTGTTCATCCAACACACTTATCCATCAATTCACAAAAGTTTCACATTGATACAAAATAAAAACACAAATGGAAAAGAAGCACTCCATCCATGCAAGCTTCCGTGAATTAAATCAAATCTGCAAAATGATAAACAAGAAGAAGAAGAAGAAGAAGAAGAAGAAGAAGAAGAAGAAGAAGAAGAAGAAGAAGAAGAAGAAGAAGAAGAAGAAGAAGAAGAAGAGAAGAAGAAGAGAAGAAGAAGAAGAAGACTAGAAGAATACTAGAAGAAGAATAAGAAGAAGACTATAAGCTTATTATGTAAACTTGATCATTTTGTGCTAACATAAGTTATTTTGGAGCTAACCTATAGGAAACTAAGCATATAAGCTCTCTAAGTTAGCATATTAGAGCCAAGTTAGGTAAAATGAAGCTAACCTATGTCATTTCGGAAAAGAAGAAGAATAAGAAGAATAAGAAGAAGACTATAAGCTTATTATGTAAACTTGATCATTTTGTGCTAACATAAGTTATTTTGGAGCTAACCTATAGGAAACTAAGCATATAAGCTCTCTAAGTTAGCATATTAGAGCCAACTTAGGTAAAATGAAGCTAACCTATGCCATTTCGGAAAAGAAGAAGAATAAGAAGAAGACTATAAGCTCATTATGTAAACTTGATCATTTTGTGCTAACATAAGTTATTTTGGATCTAACCTATAGGAAACTAAGCATATAAGCTCTAAGTTAGCATATTAGAGCCAACTTAGGTAAAATGAAGCTAACCTATAGGAAACTAAGCATATTAGAGCCAACTTAGGTAAAATGAAGCTAACCTATAGGAAACTAAGCATATTAGAGATAACATAGGTAACTAAGTATATAAATATCATTTTGGAGATCTGACATACCTGCATAGTTCAGTTCTCATTGTTCTTCTCCTTCTCCTTCCTCAGCCTGATGCGCCAAGAGCGGCGATGCGGTGGAGGCAGCGGGATGTAGTCTTCTACCACAATTGGCGTGGTCATGTCGCCCAGCTGTGGGATCGCCAGCGCCACCACCGGTGCGTGGTCATTGTCAGGCACCACCACCATCGCGAGGCCACCTTCAGGCAGGACGGGCACGACCATCGCTAGGTCATCCTCATCCACCACATCTCTTGCCCATGGTCAGCCACCACCATCTCTTGCCCATGGTCAGCCACCACCATCTCTTCCCCTTGGTCAACCACCACCAGCACTAGGTCATCCTCAGCTTGATACCCATCGTCATCCTACAGCTCCTCATCCCCACTCTGCTCCTCTTCTCCCCCACTCTAGTCGGGATCATCCTTCTTGTTGTCAGAATCACTGCTGCCAGAATCGCTGCTGCTTTCGCTAAAGCCAGAATCGATGTTTCTTTTGCTACAACCATAATTGTTGTTGCTTTGGCTGTAGCCAGTGTCACTGCTACTGCTCCCATTGCCTGTCCAAATGCAACAATGACCGTTAACAATCGATGTGAGACAAAGCCAAATGTAGAGGAATAAGAAGAGGCAGAACATACTGGCATCATCATTGCCAGCGTAGCACATGCGACACATAGTCGCGTTGAACACCTTCACGGTGAGCATGGTGGTGTCGTCGTCGTACCTGAAGAGAAGGAAGTACCCCAGCCGCAGGTCGTAGGCACGGTAGAACTTCTCCCACCCACGATACAAGTACATGTGGCCCTCCTTGATCACCAACTCCACATCCCACAGCCTGCGAAACCCGCTGCTGGCCTGTCGCAGCTTCACATTATTTGGTGGATCTTCACCCAGCATGTTCATAAAACTGTCAGGCAGCCTCTGCAGTTTGGGACAATGAGTGATGTAGCAAACAACAGATATCATAATGAGATGGGTGAAGGGGAGATCTCTCATTTTATATACCTACGTCATGGATGATACTGAAGTCCCAAGTATGATACTGAAGAACTCGGAAGCATCCAACTCGTACTGCGGTGTGGCAGAGCGGCGGTGGCTGCTTCCCCCCATCTCTGATAAGCAGCAGAAGATACCAATTAGTACCCTTACAACAGATCATAAAACATGCATGAAAATAACCACTCTATATCAAGTTTATCCAAGAAAAATCTCTCATTGTGAAAGCAGTCGGCAAAGTAACGGAGAGTAAGTTGGACAACAAGCACAACAAATAAGTAAGCTCATCTGCAGAGTAACAGAGTAAGCTCATCTGCAGCCCCATCATGATAACCACAAAGAGGAATTTCCACAGACAAACCTTTGGTTAAACAAGGTATGTATGGTCTCAGTTCATCTCTCAGTTCACCAACATGACTGATAGGCATGTTAATACATCTACCATATAAACCTTTGGTTCAGAAAAAGTATGCAAATAACATTGCAACCGATGATATCACAATCATAGTGCCATTCTAAACCAATAGCACATTTGATTCAAGGACAAGAATCTCACAAGTACAACAGTTGTCAGCAAGGAGTTTGACCACAAGGAGTTGTCAGCAAGAATGATCCAATAAAACATTTTTTTAGATGACCCATAAGACAAACTGAATTACCAACACATAGTTGTTGTTGTTGTTGCTACAATTTCAGCAAGCAACATGCCTAAATCCAGTACTTGTTTGACTTTACTGAATTACCAACACATGGCACACAACACATTTATATTTTGTCAGGTCACACAACACATGCCTGAGGAGGAAGGTTGAATTTTCTACAGAAGCATCATCAGGTACACTTCAACATGTGCTAGCAGCAACAAATGGTCAATATTCATTCTTATTTATGGTCAATATTTATAACCTATCAACAAATGGCAAGAATATTGAGTAATCTACTACAGTTTGATCTACTGCAGATAATCTATTGCAATTTGATCTATTACATAAACATGTTTGATCTTCATTTTGCATAAACCTGGTTGAGTATTACAGAGCAATTGACAGCAAATTGACCTGGTTGGAATTCATACAGCAACAGTAACAGTTAACTAAACTTCTTTTGCATGCATTTATCACTCCAGAAAACTTTCAGTAACAAGTGAGAAGCATCTGCATTTTCTTAGTGAACTTTTGAGTGCATTTATCACTTGTTGGAGTATGCTACAGCTTCTGCAAATCACAAACTCCTTTAGTTTACATCTCAGTTTTAGCAAACACTAAAGTTTCAGTGACATGGCACCTACTATTTTCATCCAACTACTTTTACTCTTCTGCAGTATAAGACTACAACAGTTTCAGACAACTACCAAATCCTAAATGAACTACTTTTAATCTTCTATAATATCCTTTTCCAAGCATGATTACACTAGCACTCAACTAAAGTAAAATTCTAAATATTTTCATGCAATAAAATAGTATCTACACTAACATCTGCACATTATGCATAACACATTCAAGACCAGGGTACATTCTCATCAAAGAAGATCAGCAGGGAGCAGATGAACAACCTAAATATCTACTCTAGCAGGGAGCAGATGAACCCTAACTTTTGGAGCATGTGATTTATGTCTTGAAATTCCTTTTGGAGCATCGGTTGGAAGGAATGGGGAAGGGTGGAGAGAGGGAGGAAGGAGGAAGGAGGAGAGGTACCTGGTCGCCGGAGGGGTCGGGGTCGGGGTCGGCGAAGGGGTCGGGGTCGGGGTCCGAGCTCGCCGCGGTTAAAGGAGAGCAAGGGCCGGTGGCG
>NC_041393.1:544215452-544216063 GCF_002162155.2 Triticum dicoccoides | reverse complement strand
TGCTGCAGGGGCCGGGGGAGGCCCTCGCTCGTCGGAGGGAGGAGGAGAGGAGAGGAGCGGGCGGCGCGCGCACGGGCAAGTGGTGGGGGCGGCGGCGTGGAGGAGAGGAGAGGAGCGGGCGGCGCGCGCACGGGCCGGTGGTGGGGGCGGCGGCGTGGAGGAGAGGAGAGGAGCGGGCGGCGCGCGCACGGGCCGGTTGGGGAATCTGGCAGGGAGGGAGGGAGGCCACAGTGCGCGAGGGCAACAGGTGGAGTGGGGGGAGGGTTCTAATGGCGCACCTCCACCTAGTGCGCCATAAGTACCACCTAACCCTATCTAAATCAGAACCCTATCTAAATCAAAACCTGCCCACTAGCCCGACTGATCAGCACGCAGCACACACACTAGGAGGTCCTGGGTTTGATTCCCAGGCTCCCCAATTTTTGTTTTTATGCATTTTAAATGTTGTTTGATATTTATTTGTGTTTAAATATGTTCAAACTTGTTTAAATCATAACAGTAATATTTTTTTATAAAAACAGTAATAATTTTTTAAAAAATATGTTCAAATTTTTTATTTGAAAATACTTATGAATATGAAAAAATATTCATATAGGGGGAGGGTACGGTGG